>NC_080421.1:73029021-73221521 GCF_029873635.1 Malania oleifera | reverse complement strand
TGGGGGACAAGGATAATAAACACTTAACAATTCCCATACAGACATGGGAGACAAGGACATTAAATACATAGCAATTCCCACACAAACATGGGAGACAAGGACATTAAATACATAGCAATTCCCACACAAACATGGGAGACAAGGACATTAAATATACCAACTTACTAGACACATTTAATGACTCTCACAACTTACTAAAATCCCATGCAAGCTAAGTTGTCTTACAAATTACATATTAAATCTAAACATAAAAGGTCAAAAGTCAAATCCCCTAATTGACTAGCACACCATTAATAAGGGGATTACAGCCACTAAGCAAGATTAGCTTCATCCAAAACATGGATTAAATTTATTAAGCCTGAATCCTTGTTTGGGCCAAGCTTGGAGTGCCCCGGTTTTGAATAAGCCCAAATATCTTGAATTAGCCCATGAAGTGCTTCTTTGATCTTTTTGGATCTCGCTCTAGTGATGGGCCCAATAGGAACATGCAATGGATCCTTTGATGGTGCTTGTTGATTCTCATCATATGATGAATCATCTAATACTCCCTATGATAATACTGTTGAGATTGCATGCTATGATTCATGTAATAATTATGATATATCTTATGATGAATCATGCATTGAATTCACTATTGAGAGCATGCCTTCAAACAAAGAACTAGAATGTACTTTATCCAAAATGCATAAGCTTCTAGTTCAGACGTCTAAGCATAAAATACTTTTGAAGAATGAGAACAAAAGAATAGAAAAACAATTAAAGGAGTTAGAAAATTATCATGCTATTCTTGAAAAGAAAAAGATTGAAAATTATATGCTTGGAGAAAGAAACGGATGATTATTCTAGATTTACACTCAAAGTTATAAATGAGAAGAATAATCATAATAAATCCTTAGATATTAAAAAGAAAAATCTTTTCAAAAAGGATTTAATACTATCACATAATTCCCACTATCATGCCTCAGCAAGCAATCATAAGAATTGTAAGCATATCCCTTTACACATTTACAAAACCTGCTTACATTATAAAAGAAAAAGGCACAACCGATTTATTTTCTCATCCATAAGTGCTAGAGGGTTAGAAAAAGAAATGATTTGGGTAATCATGAAAGCAAATCCCTTAGGATCTGAAGAAGACCGGAGTCAAATAAATATAACTTAACTATTTTTTTGTTTTCTTGGATCATAGGATTAGGTTTAGGGGGTTGTGATGATTATAGGTTTGGGAAGTGATTTTTGCTTAAAATGAAAATCTTAGTATACACACTCACTAAACTATCTTATTATACTAAGACCTTTTATCCACTTCCAAATGGACATGGCATCTATGCCTTGTACTTAATTCTAAATGCTTAACCCATGCTAACATGAAAATCACAAAGTTAAGCAGTTGTTACACTTTGCACAAAATTGATTGTTAGGGTTCTATATTATATCATATATCACTGTACCCTAAACTCACTTTTGAATATGAAAAGCCTAAATCAAAATCAAGTCATCACTCTAGGGTTAAAGCACTATTGATCATAAATGACTAATATATATTGAGTGCTTCTCATAGCTACAACCAAATTAGAGGTATCCACTAGGGGATTGGTCCCCTTGAGTTTAAATCTTAAACCCTTTAATTTTGGATAAATTGCTCCATAGGAAATATTTACCAAGCCACGATCATATCAGGTAAAGATCCAAAAGTGTGATCATATCTAAAGGATACTCTCCAATCACCAAAGAGTAGTAGTTAAAAACTCATATACTTCTAGTCGCTCTTTGTCTAAATGGTTTGGACATATCCACTTCCATGAAAATATCTTGAGTCATATCCACTTATATTGAATACTTTTCGAACTTAACAGAAATTATAATCCTTAAGAGTATTTAATCTACTTCACACGCATAGCTCTCAAAACATTAAGTCATATCCTTTAGAGCTTCATATCCTTAGAGATGAGTTGGATGGCTATGTAGGTTGCAGCAGGTCTCAATCTAGATAAGTGCACAAAATTCAAGTAGACCTATGCACATGCAGTTTAAATTGAAAGCCATTCCAACTTGTGCCTCTCATGCGCATTGAGATTCATAAGAAAAGAGGCAGACATTGGCTTATCATCTAAACAAATATTCATTATGACTTTTTGGTCCGATAAGCCTAAAGCATTCACCGTCAAGATATAATCATGAAAAATCTAAAACACTTGGCTAAGTAATTAGAAATTAAGAAAAGGCATAAAATGAATAAACTCAGGGGGAGCATTTCTCTTTTATGACTATTTATATTAAATGCTTTTATGATCACAACTTATATGCCTTAATGAATTACAACTCTAAACTCATAACTATCCACTGTTATTTATTGTTCATATTATATCTTGATGGACAGTGATTTATGATTATCTAGTACTGTAAGCTGTTATTGATTATATTGTTTGATAATACTTGATTGCATGGAACGCCATCTGCAAGGCTGCTACAGAACCTTATTTACTTGCATGCTTATATGAAACGCCAACTGCATGGCTGATGTAGTATGTTGTGTATTGCATGCTGGTAGCAGATATAGGTTCTCGTGTGCCTTGAACTTAATTATAAATTACTTAGTTGAACCTATCAGGTGCAGGTTTTATAGGAAATTATCCAATTTGTAGACGGCATGCTGCTGAAATGTTGACAGGAATTTTCCTAAAATAAAATCTTGTGCTAAAGATGATTATGATAAATTTAATGTTAAAACATTTTTGAAAGGATGAGTGAAACCAAATAGATAATTAAATTTCATCCTAACATAATCATCAACTATTTAGAAAGACTCAGATCCATCCTTATAGGAAGCGCATAAATGATCCATATGCAACACTTTCATTTATTGAATATTAAGGCTCTTGAGAATACCCTAAACATTATATCCAGTGCTTAAAGTCTTATGATTTGATATGGAATGTTTTTGGGTCATAAACAATATTGTATGCCTCAATATATATTCTCTAATGCATCTATGATCTATAGGGACAACTATACTAATCAAATGATAACATGTAATTGACAAATACTCAGTATAGTTGATTTTAAAGATTTGAATTGATGGCTTATACTACTAAGCATGATGAAATTAATCTTTGGTTAGTATAAGTAGTTAAAGAAGCTAAGCACATATTCAAATTGATAGGGGGAGCATCTAGAATTAATTACTACCCTGTTTTGCTTACCCATATGTTTTGCTTAGATCTTGAGTGAATTCATTGTCGCATGTACTTGAATGAAAAGATTTTATTGAAAATCATAATCTGAAGTATGTTTATAATGCCACAACTGTTTGTACTTGCCATATGATCTTGCATGTGATTGTTGAACTTTTAGGATCATTATGGTTTTGGTTTTCTGGTTATTTTTTGTATATGCTTTATTAACGAACCAAAAAAATTGTTTCTTGCTTGCATGAGTTTTAAATTAAAGTTTCTGTTTCTGCAAGCACCCCCAGCACTATTTTCCAAACATTAAAAAGGGGATGTATATTACAATTATATACGTATATATATTTATCTACATGAACTTTTGGCAAGATCAAATTTCAAAACAAACTCTTTTTACTCTTGCCTCATTATTATAATATACATACATGTTTTTCAAAATTGCATAACTTTGAGTATAGTCTTAATTGACTATAGTGCTTTTAAAATGAAATGCAATATGTCATGCATATGCGCTGAATGATTAATACTTACTGCATGCTGAATATATTGGATAGGATGAGTATATAAGAAATGCACTTAAGAGAACATCATCCTTGAGCTTAATTCAAGTGAGCGTGCATGCAAATATACATGGGAGTTTAAGTCCCAATCTTAGAAGAAATCAGTAAGAACTTAATGCCTAAAATCTCTTGCATACTAAGTAAGCGTTAATGCACTTATGTATGCCTGAGACTATATCGGGGAGTTTAAGAACCATCCTTGAGAAGGGAATTATAACTCACCAAGCTCATTGGACTCATGCTATTAATTGATTTTACTTTGTAAGTCTCATTCGTTCCATTACTTATACTGTAGTGATCCAAAAAATAATAGTATTTTAATAATAAGAGGGAGAGAAATAGAACAGAAACAGAAGGAGGTCGTAGACTTCGTCGACGAATACAGGGGTTCGTCGATGAGTGCAGAAGAAAACTCGTTGATGAATACAGGGCTTCGTCGACGAGAAAATACTGAGCGAGGTTTTTGGCTGCCCTGAATTTCGTTGACGAATACAGGGTTTCGTCGACGAATTTAATGAAGGACTCGTCAACGAGGTGACGTGTCTCGTCGATGAATCTGGCCCTATAAACAGCTAAAAACCGGATTTTTATCACATTTTAACACTCCTCTCTCTCTCCCCTCTCTCCCTACGTCACTCTCTCCCTTCTCTCTTCGTTTCTGGCCACTTTAGTCGCCGGATCGAAGATCTGAAGCTACCACGATGCTCCTGGCGAAGTTCTCTACAAGTCTGCAGGAGCGGATCGTTGAGGAATCGAAGTTGGATTTCATCCCAAATTCATGGTAAGACTTTTAGCCTATTTTTGGCCTTATGATAGTTATAGGAAACGATATAGGCAGAAAAATACTAATATTTTTTTTCTAGCATATGTTGGTTTCAGGGTGTTTTATAGGAGGCCCTGCGGGTATTAGGCTAGTATTCCATAGGGGCTTTCTAGTAGTCAGCTAAGGGAAATATGCTATGCTAGGTATTTTTAAAATATTATACAGTTTATTAAATGATGAAAATTATGTATTACAGTATCGTGTGGCTTTTGAATATGAATATAATACAAATATATGTTTTACGATATTTCAGTATTCTAATTTTACAATATTTCAGTACCATGATTTTATGAATCTCAGTAGCATGATTACACGAATCTCAATATAATGATTATGCAGTTTCAGTATTATGATTATGCAGTTTTAGTGTTATGATTATACAGTTCTCAGCATTATGACGTATAAATTACAGTACAGTTATGCAGCATCATGATTATTAGGATTATTTCAGAATCATGGTAAATCAGATAGATGTATATAGAAATATATTATATGATATCAGATCCTGTTGGACTTGCAGCTGTAGAGCACGGTACCGTTGCTATAGATACTATGTTACTTTATGAGTGCAACCACCTATTTAGATAATACGTGGTAAGGTTAATCACCTAAGCCCTTGAAGCATCTAGACATGGGTTGAGGTGGGCAGATTGACCGATAAAGTATAGTGATTTATTCGTGGTTGGCCAGCCAGGGTAAATCCCACCTACAGGCCGCACAACCCTGTAATGAGGGGGTAAGTCATGACACACAGATAGCCATAGGGAACATTTTCAGTTATTATTACGTATGTATAGATTTGTAGAAACAGGGAACATACTTACTTATATTAGAAGTATTTTGAATAATAAACTCCAATACTGTCATGTTACGCAATAGGGATAGGGGTGGTGGATTTTATCACTTATACTTCAGTATATATTAAGTTATACATGTTTATTTGAAAATAGATTTTCATGATATAGTAGCTCATTTGCCACACACTAGTAATAGCATATTTCTTCTTACTGAGCGTTGGCTCATCCTAGTGTTGAATTATTTTTCAAGTGATCCAGGTAGGCGAGCAAATTAGGCTCGCAGGTAGAGGGGCTTCAGTGGTGCCCTGTTAGAGAGTGAGTACATTTTTGAGAATGATTTTGTATACTCTAACTAGTTGAGGGTGCTTTGGGAAAAAAGATATGTGTATATTTTTGGGAAACATGTAACACTCTAGTATTGTATGGTATGGTGTTGTATATATTTACATATGGATATATTTGTTCAGTTTTTGCTTCTTGCTGTTTAGGTTAATGAATGGGTTTACCCCCCAGTATGGTGTCAGAGTATGTAGAGTACAGATATATATATATATATATATAAATAATAAAATAAAATAAATACCCTATTAATTAAGCAGGTCGTTACAGTTTGGTATCAGAGCCTAGGTTGCTAGGTTTTGTAGACTTTAGAGTGTAGCAGAAGTAATACCAGAGTATAGGAAAAGGATTTGGGGTTTGTTCTGTGTCTGGGTATAGGATTTTCATAGTGGGTTCTATGTTTTTCTTGGGTGATGATTTTAGGAAAACCATAGTAAACTATTTTCGAGTCGTGTGTCTAGGTGACAGAACTGGATTTTGAGTTAAGGTCAGGGAAGGTGCAGGATAGGTCCATATAGGAGATAAAGTGCTTAAGTGTGTTTTTTGTTTTCAGGATGGACCCAGGAAGTAATGGCACGAATGCTGGGGAGGATAGGCTAGGACCTTCCAGCATAGGTGGAGGAGATACAGATGCTGTACTGCGCAGTGTCACTCAGCAGGTGATTACTGAGATGGCTAGGAGTTCTGGGGAGCATGGCTGTTCGATTGAGCAATTTATGTGTATGAAGCCCCCATCCTTCGCTGGAGGAGATGACCCAGTTGTAGTTGAGAATTGGGTCCAGGACATTGAAGAGACATTGATAGTGGTTCCATGTACAAATGAGTAGAAGGTAGCATTTGCCACATTTAACTTGATAGGGAGGCGAAGCACTAGTGGAGAGCAGTGTGTTTGATAAAGGAGTAGAGGCCGGTTCTAGTTCCAGTGACATGGAACCGATTCAAGGAACTGTTCTTCGAGCGGTATTTCCCCACAATCATTCGGAGTGCGAAAGCGGTAGAGTTTCTGCATTTGGTATAGAGGCTGATGATTGTATCTCAGTACGCGGCTCGGTTTGTCGAGTTGTCACTTTTTGCTCCATATCTAGCACCTAATGAAGAGAAAAAGGCTAGAAAGTTTGAAGATAGAGCTGAGACAGAATTTGTTTGAGCAGGTGATTGGTTTTAGGGCTCAGACCTTCATAGAGGTTGTAGATAGAGCTACGATCATTGAGAGTGGCATTCAGAGGGGTGTAGCAGCTCAAAGTCAGAGGAAGAGGCCTACACCTCAGGGTTGCTAGGCTGGCTCCAGTAAGGGCCCATGGAAAGGAGGTCGAGATAAGGGAGACCAGAGGCAGATGGCAGGACCTCGTGGGAACCAGGCTGCACAGACTGACCCGGTGTGTTAGACATGTGGGAGACATCATTTGGGAGTGTGCCGGGTAGGTAAGGGTGTATGTTATCGTTGTGGGAGACCCAGCCACGTGATGCGTGAGTGCCCAGGTCAGCAGGATCAGGTCCTAGCTCCCAGGTCCTATTAGGGAGGACATCAGGCAGCTAGGGGAGGATATCAGGGGCCTTAGGGTGGCCAGCAGAGGAATGTGGCCCCAGTGCAGGTATATGCTCTGACGCCAGGAGATGCGGAGGCTGCTACGGATGTGGTGACAGGTACATTTACTGTTTCATCTTACCCAGTTATTGTTCTTTTTGACTCGGGTGCTACTCATTCTTTCATTTCTGCATCTTATGTTAAATTATCTAAGAGTGAGACCCAGTCATTAGATATATCACTGTCGGTAGCTACACCATTAGGGTCAGTAACCAGATGTTAGAGGGTACTTAGAGGCTATCCGATAGAAATTCAGGGAAAAGTATTACCAGAAGATCTTATTGTGTTTGATATATGCGGGTTCGATATAATATTGGATATGGACTGGTTGGCTACCAATCATGCCAGCATTGATTGTTTCCAGAAAGAAGTAATTTTTAGACCTCCTAGAGAGCAGGAATTCAGATTCGTTGGTTCACGGGTACGTCCTCCAACACAGTTAGTATCCACCGTGCAAGCAAGCAAATTACTTTTGGATGGAGGACAGGGGTTTATAGCATTTGTAAAGAAGCATCTGAAAATGAATCGAAGATTGATAGCACTCTAGTAGTACAGGAATTTCTAGATATTTTTCCAGAGAAGCTACCAGGGTTGCCTCCTATGCGCGAGGTAGATTTTCCTATAGATTTACCTCCAGGGACTGCGCCTATCTCTAAGGTCCCGTATCATATGACTCCAGCAGAATTGGGAGAATTAAAGGAGCAGTTGTAGGATTTGTTGAACAAGGGGTTTATACGACCTAGTGTATCGCCATGGGGAGCTCCAGTGTTGTTTGTAAAGAAGAAAGATGGGTCCATGAAGATGTGCATTCATTATAGGGAGATAAATAAAGTTACTATCAAGAATAAATATCCTCTACCCCATACAGATGATTTGTTTGATCAGCTCCAGGGAACATAGGTATATTCCAAGATTGACCTCAGATTAGGGTATCATCAAGTGAGAGTAAAAGCAGAGGACGTCGCGAAGACAGCCTTCAGGACCAGGTACGGATACTATGAATTTCTCATTATGCCTTTTGGTTTGACGAATGCCCCGGCTGTGTTCATGGACTTGATGAACAAAGTTTTTCATCAGTATCTAGATCAGTTTGTAGTGGTTTTCATTGATGATATACTGGTGTACTCAGGGATTTTTGAGGAGCACGAGGTACATTTGAGACAGGTGTTGTAGACTCTTAGGGAGGAGCAGCTTTATGCTAAGTTTAGAAGTGTGAGTTCTGGCTCGAGATGGTGGCATTTTTAGGCCACGTGATCTCAGGGGATGGCATTTTAGTGGATCCTAGCAAGATTGATGCAGTGGTAAATTGGGCTAGGCCAAGGAATGTGCAGGAAGTCAGGAGTTTCTTAGGGCTGACAGGTTATTACCGTCGTTTTGTTGAGGAGTTTTCACCTTTGCCAAGTCCTCTCACGCAGTTGACTACGAAAAATTCCAGATTTGTGTGGGATGAAAAATGTGAGCAAAGATTTTAGGAATTAAAGCAGGGGCTCGTCATTGCACTAGTTCTAACGATTCTATCGAGAGGCGATGGTTATGTTATTTACAGTGACGCGTCCTTGAAAGGGCTCAGTTGTGTGTTGATGCAGCATGGTAGGATGGTGGTGTATGCATCTAGAAAGTTGAAAGAATATGAAAAAAACTACCCTACTCACGATCTAGAATTGGCTGCGGTTATACATGCACTGAAGATCCGGAGAAATTATTTATATGGTGAGAGGTGTGAGATATTTTCAGAACATAAGAGCTTAGAATACATCTTTACGCAGAAAGAATTGAATATGCGGCAGAGGAGGTTGTTGGAACTCATTAAAGATTACGACTGCATCATTAGTTACCACCCAGGTAAAGAAAATGTGGTGGCTGATGCTTTGAGTCGTAAATCAGGAGACACCGCATAGCTAGCAACGGTAGCTCAACATCCGATTCAGATGAACTTAGAAAGACTCGGTGTGGAATTAGTGGAGGATGATCCTCAGGCGCTTATTGCCAGTTTAGTTATACAGCCCACATTGTATGAGAAGATTAAAGCTGCTAAGAGAGATGATCCATAGTTAGTGGAGGTGATAGCAAGAGTTCAGGATGGTTAGGGGGAGGAGTTCAGTATTTCTAATGATGGGGCCCTGAGATTCCGCACCAGATTGTGTGTGCCTGCAGATGATTGCATCAGGAGGACGATTTAAGAGGAGGTACACAGGTCTCTATACACTGTTCATCCTAGTAGTATGAAAATGTATAGGGATCTACGAGATTATTTCTAGTGGAGTGGCATGAAGAGGGAGATAGAAGAGTTTGTGCAGCAGTGTTTGACGTGCCAGCGGGTTAAGGCTGAGCACCAAAGGCCGGCTGGTCAATTGCAGCCACTTTTCATTCCCGAGTGGAAGTGGGACCATGTATCCATGGATTTTGTTAATGGGCTATCGCCAACGTTGCATGGACAAAATGCCATTTGGGTGATAGTTGATAGATTGATGAAGACAACGCATTTTCTGCCTATTAAGATCAGCTCCACTATGAACAGGTTAGCAGAGATTTACATACAAGAGATTGTTCGACCCCATGGAGTGCCGGTATCCATAGTATTGGACCGTGATCCACGTTTTACATCACGGTTCTGAAGGAGTTTACAGGAGGCACTAGGGACTCATCTTGCATTCAGCACAACTTTCCACCCTCAGACCGATGGTCAGACTGAGAGAACCATCCAGGTATTAGAAGATATGCTTCGTGCTTGTGTTCTAGACTTTGGAGGTAGTTGGATTTAGTTTTTGCCACTAGTTGAATTTGCTTATAATAACAGTTATCAGGATAGCATCGGCATGACACCCTACAAGGCATAATATGGTAGGAGATGTAGATCTCCTCTTTTCTGGGATGAAGTTGGCAAAAGGTGAGTTTTGGGTCTAGCGATAATTCAGCAAGCATGTGATAAAGTTTGACTTATTCGAGATAGAATCGGTGCAGCACAGAGTCGGCAGAAAAGTTATGTAGATACTCACCGTCGGGAACTGGAATTCGGAGTAGGTGATCATGTTTTTCTGAGAATAACTCCACTGAAGGGGATCTTAAGATTTAGGAAGAAGGGTAAGTTGAGCCCTAGGTTTATTGGCCTTTTTAAGATACTTGAGAAGATTAGGTCAGTAGCCTATTAGCTGGCTTTACCGCCATCTTTATTTCGAGTTCATGACGTATTTCATGTTTTTATGTTAAGGAAATATGTCTCAGATCCTTCCCATATCATCAGCCATACAGAATTGGAAGTCAGTGAGGCTTTAGCGTATGAAGAAGCTCTAATACAGATTTTGGATAGGAAGGAACAAGAATTACGCAACAAAAGGATACCACTAGTGAAAGTTCTATGGAGAAACCACGCGATTGAAGAAGTCTCATGGGAACTTGAAAATGAAATTAGACAGAAATATCCCCATTTATTTGATGAATTATAGTATTGATATATATATATATGCTTAGATGGTAATTTTGTTTTGTTGAGTCCAGTGTAATTGTAATGTAGAGTATAGGGTAGGTAGTATTTTGTTTTAGGAGAAATTTTCTTTTATGGTTGTAATCTCCCAGAACTACCCATGTAACCATGGTATTCCTCCGCCATAAGTGAGAGCAGGTAATAAAATAAGTAGACCCTTTTCTTTTACTGGATGATGGAGAGTATAGATAAAGATACAGATAGTAAATTTTGAGGACAAAATTTTATAAGGAGGGGAGAATGTAGTGACCCAAAAAATAATAGTATTTTAATAATAAGAGGGAGAGAAATAGAATAAAAACAGAAGGAGGCTGTAGACTTCAGCATTCGTCAACGACATTGCATTTTATGGGATAATTTTAATTTTAGGAAATTGCCAGTACTCGTTGACGAATACAGGAGTTCGTTGATGAGTGCAGAAGAAAACTCGTCGACAAATATTGGACTTCGTCGACGAGAAAATACCGAGTAAAGTTTTTTGTTGCTCTGAATTTCGTTGGTGAATACAGAGTTTCGTCGACGAACCTGTTTCGTCGACAAATTTAATGAAGGACTTGCTGACGAGGTGACGTGTCTCGTCGATGAATTTGGCCCTATAAATAGCTAAAAACTGGATTTTTATCACATTTTAACACTCCTCTCTCTATCTCTCTCTCTCTCTCTCTCTCTCTCTTCCCTCTCTCCCTACGTCACTCTCTCCCTTCTTTCTTCGTTTTTGGCCTCGTTAGTTGCCGGATCGAAGATCTGAAGCTACCATGACGCTCCTGGCGAAGTTCTCTGCAAGTCTGCCGGAGCGGATTGTTAGGGAATCAAAGTTGGATTTCATCCCAAATTCAGGGTAAGACCTTTTAGCCTATTTTTGACCTTATGATAGTTATAGGAAACGATATAGGCAGAAAAATAATGATATTTTGTTCTGGCATATGTTGGTTTCAGGGTGTTTTGTAGAAGGTCTTGCGGGTATTAGGCTAGTATTCCATATGGGCTTTCTAGTAGTCAGGTAAGGGAAATATGCTATGCTAAGTATTTTTAAAATATTATACAATTTATTAAATGATGAAAATTATGTATTACAGTATCATGTGGCTTTTGAATAAGAATATAGTACGAATATATGTTTTACGATATTTCAGTATTTTGATTTTACTATATTTCAGTACCATGATTTTATGAATCTCAGTACCATGATTACACGAATCTCAGTATTATGATTATGCAGTTTCAATATTATGATTATGTAGTTTCAGTGTTATGATTATACAGTTCTCAGCATTACGACATATGAATTACAGTACATTTATGCAACATTATGATTATTACGATTATTTTAGAATCATGGTAAATCAAATCAATATATATAGAAATATATTATATGATATCAGACCTTGTTGGACTTGCAGCTACAGAGCACGGTACCGTTGCTTCAGATACTATGTTACTTTATGAGTGCAATAATACGTGGTAAGGTCAATCACTTAGGTCCTTGAAGAGGTTAGGCTCCCCATCCAGATATGGGTTGAGGTGGGCAGATTGACCGATGGAGTATAGTGATTTATTCCTGGTTGGCCATCCAGAGTAAATCCCGCCTACGGGCCACACAACCCTGTCATGAGGGGGTAAGTCATGACACATAGATAGCCACAGGGAGCATTTTCAGTTATTATTACATATGTATAGATTTGCAGAAACAGGTAACATACTTACTTATATTAGAAGTATTTTGAATAATAAACTCCAATACTGTCATGTTACGCAATAGGGACAGGGGTGGTGGATTTTATCACTTATACTTCAGTATATATTAAGTTATACATGTTTATTTGAAAATAAATTTTCATGATATAGTAGCTCATTTGCCACACTAGTAATAACATATTTCTTCTTACTGAGCGTTGGCTCATCTCGGTGTTGAATTATTTTTCAGGTGATCTAGGTAGGCGAGCAGATCAGGCTCGCAGGTAAAGGGGCTTTAGTGGTGCCCTGTTAGAGAGTGAGTACCTTTTTGGGAATGATTTTGTATACCCTAACTAGTTGAGGGTGCTTTGGGAACAAAGATATGTGTATATTTTGGGGAAACATGTAGCACTCTGGTATTGTATGGTATGGTGTTGTATATATTTACATATGGATATGTTTGTTCAGTTTCTGCTTCTTGCTGCTTAGGTTAATGAATGGGTTTACCCCCCAGTATGGTGTCAGAGTATATAAAGTATATATATATATATATAAAATAAAATAAATACCCAATTAATTAAGCAGGTCATTACATATACTATGTTAAAAACCTAATGAACTCTCTTAATTAATATCAGTATAAGTAGCTAACAGGTCTAATGCAGAGTAGAGATGCTTCTTAGATGTTTTATAATTTGCATAAATTTAGGGGGAGCTCTCAAATAAAGCTTAACAAGTATTAGCAACTAATTTCATTGTTGTCATGCCTTCTTGCCTTGGACTTTGTGAGTGTTGATTATTGTTTGTGTGCACATTTCTTATATCTATAGCATGATCATATTGGACTTAATGAGTATTGATTATGACTTGTAATGGCCACTTCCTTTGTCCACTTCATGATGATATTGAAATTTATATTTGCTTGTTGGACTATACTGGACTGTTTGAGTAGTTGTGAATAAACTGTTAGGATACATTTAAACTCAAACAGATTACACTTATACTAGATTTATTTTGGAAAGTCCGATTTACAAACCGCACTCTGCCGAAATTTTTAAAACTCTTTCCAAAATTCATGTAAAATTGTAATACTTACCCATTGCCTAGGTTATTAACTCATATGGCCCTTTTTGCTGTTACCAAAAGGGGGAGATGGAAAGGGGCAAAATAATGGGCAAAATGACTCCTATTTAAAAATAAAATTGGATGCATATTGAGAGAGGGAGCCTTCTTAGGCTTAACCCTATATTTTTACTTGTTGAATTTGTTATCATCAAAAAGGGGGAGAATGTTGACCTTATAGGTCACGCCTGGTTTTGATTATGACAAATACTCATAATATCTAATGGGTATTTGAGGTTTTGTGTTGGAACTAAAATTGTCAAGATCGAGATGGGCACAAAGCAAGTAAAGATTGAAGACCATTGTGTTGTAATATATATATAGTTCATTCATGTAAATGGTCTGTAATAGTAAATAGGTCTTTGGTTTGTAATAAGCTCACACACATCACATACATGATAAGACGTAAGCTCAAACCAACCATAATGCAAAATGACCTTAGGTTCGATTGACCGACACCGAACTTTTTTGGTGTCTTTATTTTGGACAAAAATGACCTTAGGACACACACCATTGCACTTTTGATTGTTAGGCACTTGAATAGGATTTTTGTGTTTCAAGACAGGACCAAAATGCACACTTTGTGCACTTTCGGTCGACCTGCCAAGGCAGTTCATTCTGCCCCGGTCGACTGAAACAGGCCTGGGTCAACAGTTGACCAAGACCCTAGTCAACCAAACCAGTATAGTTCAAAACTCTCGGTCCACCGAAACCCCCTGAGGTCAACAAATTGACCATCTGGTTGACCGAGCCAAAAATGAATACCAACTACCTGATCGACCGAGAGTCCTCGGGAGAAATCCCAACTATTTGGTTAACCGAACCATTCAGTTCAAAATGGCCTGGTTGACCGAACCTCTCGAGTTGCCCTGATTTTTACCACGGTTAAACATTTTTTTAAACAAGGTTAAAATATTTGAAATGTCATTCAACTTTCCTAATAATACCCAATAGGTGCCTAATGGTCATATCTCTTCCCATGTCTATATATATGAGATCATTTGTGAAAATTAGTGTGGGATTAGCTACTTTGATTAGGAGAAATTCTCTGAAATTTCCAAATTTTTATAACACTCATATCTAAGCCCCAACCACTCATACTTACCTTCTCTTTTTGCTCAAAATCTCTATAAGTTGATTGAGTGCTTGATTAGAAAGGTTTGCTCTCCCACTTTGATTAGATTGATTTGATTTTTACGGGAGCTAAACCTAAGTGTTCTTAGAGGACTTTTTTAATAAGTCTCTCCTAAGAAGACTTATATAAAACTTCTAAGTATTGCATATTCATTGCAATATCTTGAGAAGTTTGTATTTTTTTTTTGGATTGCAAAAACTTGTCAAACATTTTCAAATATCTATTGTGCCTTTATCTTGAAAAATATTTGAAGAGATATTTGGTCATATCATAAAATCTTTGTTGCAATATTCATTAACTCACATATCCTTTGCTGAATACAAAGATTGAATATCTTTTTGAAAACCAAACATATACATTACTAGAGCATCATACGATTGAGAAAACCCGCTCATTGAAATATACATATATATTGTTTGGCTAGTATCTTTGTGTGAACATCTTGCTTGAATACCTTGTGATATAAAGATTGTTTGATTGATACTCTCACGCACTTATTACACTGATAGTAAATATATATATCTGAGAGTTGAAATATTGGACCACAATGAGCTTACATATTATATCATTTGTGGTGTATGTAATTGCACATATTTGGGTACATATCTGCTTTACACGAAAGCACAATCACTGTACCATTTGATTGTAATACACATCTATTGTATTTCCGGGCATGGGCCTGAAGAGGGAGACTAGCCCTGGAATAGTCCCGGATTGGCTTAGACTCGGTTAGGAAAGCTAGGTGCGCCATCCTTTTAAGGCGTGTAGGTTGAGGTCAGCCCCGCTAATTGACCTAGTAAAGGTTGAGGTCAGCCTCGCTAATTGACCTGGTAAAGGTTGAGGTCAGCCCTATTCTAATTGACCTGGTTGTAATCGGTGCTGCTCCACCCATTAAGTGAGCCTTTAGTGGAGTCTTCGAGCTTGAGAGCTTGAGGCGGGGACGTAGGCACAGTTGGCTGAACCTCGATAACATATCGTGCGCCTTGTTTATATTTCTGCACTTTATATTTACCACACATGTATGTTATGGGGTGAATAATGCGTATGATTTAATTTCCACATTATATTTATCTACGCACTTGGAAATTGCATAGACATACCCTAGGTTGTGTATATACTATTGTTGATAGATTAACCTAGGAGAAAAAGTTTTAAATTCCAATTCACCCCCTGTTTTATGAATACACCAATTATAACAGACTCGTCAACGAGAGTATAGACACGTTGACGAGTTGTATTCTTCGGATTGTCAACGAATCCTTGTACCTGTGAACGAGTGTCGCTTGGGCTGCAAAGAGAAGTTCAAATTTTGAATTTGGACATTATGGTAGTTGGGTATTTGGAGAGAAACCTTTGAGAAACTTTTATTTATGTACTTCTGAATGTATTTTGTATATAGAGAACTTTGTAAGACTAGTGTATTGTTGTTCTTCACATTATAGTGAATATTGAGTGTCATTTGTTTTATTCTTATATGTTAAATTTTTGTTTCTCATCCATATTGGTTGTGTGTTGTTGTGGCTTGGTCATTTGTTGCAAGTTTACATCTTTTGCTGTGTGTGTGTGTGTGTATCCTATACTCAATTCAAATCACTTTAATATATATGCAACGACCTGTCTATTTTACAATATAATTTTTTTTATATCGTTTAATATAATAATCCTGATATCCTATTTAGCCAATGAAACATAATCAACCTAGACCCATGGGTACTAGGGATATATCTAAAATACAACTCTGATACCTAAGCAGCCGAAAACGTAAAATCATATACATATCAAATCATCTAACCAACACAATACCAGAGTTTTACCATAACTATTATACACATATAGACATGCCAAAAAGACCAAAAAGTGCCCTAGAGTAGTACCCCAAAAGTCCATCAGACCCTAGCATAACAACTTAGTCTTCCGTCAAGGAAACCTCTGAGAAAATTTTATTTATGTACTTCGGAATATATTTTGTATATAGAGAACTTTGTAAGACTAGTGCACTGTTTTTCTTCACATTATAGTGAATATTGAGTGTCATTTGCTTTATTCTTATATGATAAATTCTTGTTTCTCATAAATATTGGTCGTGCGTTGTTGTGGCTTGGTGATTTGTTGCAAGTTTACATCTTTTGCTCTGTGAGTGTGTGTGTGTGTGTATCCTATACTCAATTCAAATCACTTTAATATATATGCAATGACCTACCTATTTTACCACATAAATTTTTTTATACCATTTAATATAATAATCTTGATATACTATTTAGCTAATGAAACATAATCAACCTAGACCCATGGGTACCAGGGATATATCTAAAATACAACTCTGATCCCTAAGCAGCGGAAAACGTAAAATCATATACATATCAAATCATTCAATCAACACAATACCAGAGTTTTACCATACCTATTATACTCATATACACATCCCAAAAATACCAAAAAGTGCCCTAGGGTTGTACCCCAAAAGTCCATCAGACCCTGGCATAACAACTTACCCTTCTATTAGGGTAGAAAAGTCCTCTTCTACTGCTGCAGGGCTCTATCCGCCCTCCCACCTAGATTTCCTGAAATGTTTCTAGTGTTGGGGCGAGACACCTCTCAGTAAAGGAAATAAACTAACACCAGTGTGTGGTAACATGAATATTTCCGTGTTATACATAATATCAGTACATATATCATATCTAGTAAAAACTGTTTGTATCATATCTGAATAAAACATGATACATTATAACAGGATATAACGTACTAAATTTTTGTACATAAAAATCATCTTATATAACTATACAATACATGAATAATACCTAGGATGGATAGTTAGCTCATTTCATGTATTACCCCCACATAACTGGGTTGTACGGCCCGAAGGCGGGACCTAGTAATGGCTGGCTGACCACGCTAAATCAAACATAAGTCTATAAGTACGATGGGCTCTCCTCTCCTGGTCCAAACTGCCAGAGGGACTCATGCACTACCATGAAGCCACATCGACTGTCATCTCCCACACTTTACATAAGATGTGTGGTAGCACTAATCATGAACATGAACTTGAACATAAAGTTATGGTACCATGCATCGTGAAACTAAACTAAGTCATCCGAGTTCTGATAACATATAGTACGTTTCATATACTCATACATGACTGTTTCATAATCATAATAATATCTGGCATGTTAATATTTCATGAATTATTGCATATCATACATAATAAAGCATTTGAGCCATCATGAATCCCGACATCTGCGCCGGCATATCGTAACATGAAAATCACGGCATCTACCCTGGCATATCACAATGTACTGAACATGAAATTCTTGCACTGATTTACATAATATTCATAAAATCATGGTCCCTGTACTGTTTTATTGTTTTTCTGAAAACTGTGAATTCATGCTTATTCTGGAAAATCATAATTTCCTGATTTAACATAATTATCATGAAAAATCATATTCATGCCACACAAGTGTAAATAATCTTCTATGCATAAATCTGAACTAAAATCATGTTTCCTAATGAAATGTATTAAAACCATTTCATTGGTCAATAGAAGTATTCCCAAACACAATTTCATACTATGCATAGTTTCCTGAAAAAAAATGTTGTATAATGGTAAATAATTTCATGAAAAATGCTGACTTAATTTATCCCCTTACCAAATTTACCGTGAGGCCCACAAAATACTCCAAATCTACACCTATGTGTTTCCCAGCTCAACACCCTGAAATTGCATTTCCCCAACCAAACTTCAGTATAATACTATCTAAAGAATTTCCCTTAGTCCAAAACACCAAATAACTTATAAAACTTAAAATACCCAACTTACCCAAATTTTGGGATGGTGCCCAAGTTGGCCTCACCAACAATCTACTCCAGCAGACTTGAAGAGAATCTTCCTAAGAGTAGCGTGGTGGCTTCTGATCATCAAACCAGCAGAGAACCGAGCCAAAAATCTAAAGAGAATGAGTGGAGGACGAAGTTTAGAGAGATAAGAGGAGTTTGTGAAATTAGGAATAGCTTCCCAAGAGGGGGGGGGTGAATTGGCTTTTAAAACTTTCGTTTTAGTTCCTTTTAGAATTCTTAACTTATTTTATTTCTTTTAACCAATGCGTGACTTATTTGTTTAATGTGTTAAACACTCAAGAACTTAGTTTCTTTATTTAATCTTTCACCATACAAACATCCAATCATTCAACCAAACCAATCAACTATAGCTAGAAAGCAAACAACCAAGCCAATACGCAACACTTATGTAATATAAAAACTCAAAATGATTGTTTGTTGATATTAGCCAAATTTGAACTAAGCCCTGTAGTGAATGAAAATTTATGCTTGCTGATGTAAAGCCCTATATAAATGAATCCAATCACTCTTTCCAAATATTTAGAATTCAAATAAACTCTTGGTAAATTTATCTTTGGGATGTTAACCAAGTAACGTACTCCCGTATAGTTTCAAAAGAAAGCTAAGAGAAAATCCTATAACATTCATGTTGAACACATTTTAAAATAATGCGATTTTGATAGAGAAAAATTCACCTCAATGCGGATGTATAAAAATTGATAGCATTTGGAAAAACTCTTTTTGGTGCTTTTTATTCCAAAAATGATTCTAGCCCTTTTAAAATAATTTTTGACCTCATAAAAATATTTTCCAAGTATTTTAAAAGGTATCTAGGTCCAAGAAGTTAACCTAAGAGCTTCAAAATATTTCAAACGATATTTTAAACATTAAAGTACTTACATGAGACTTCTAAGACATTAACATTCTAAACGCTCAAGTCTTCATGCTCACTTTGGCTCTTTCTTGGTCTTCAAGCTTTAATATTCTTTGAGCTCTCTCACTTTGCTTTTCTTTGGCTCTTTTGACTTTAAACATTCCTTGGCTTTCAACAAATCATGCATGACCTCATATTCTTCAAGGTTTAATATATCATCTTTAAATGCATGCTTCGACTCATTTAAGCTTCATTTGATCCTTGTGAGCACTTTGACCTTACCTTCTCATATGTGAGCCCTGAAATAACATTACTCATACAAATATGTTAAATTCCACTTGTTTGTTAGCATCAAAACAAGATAACAAGATCTTAAACCTTATAAGGCCAACAATTTGCACGCGAAACTGCTCGCTGAAATTCGAGTTTGAGCTATATATACAACTGGCTTCGTCGACGAGACACATCATTTCGTCGACGAGGCCAAGAAAGGAGTTCATCAACGAACTCATAACCTTCGTCGATGAATTTTTAGGCCCTGAAATTACCCATCTCGATAATCTTTTGTCGACGGGACACGTGGCGTGCGACGAATCCAATAAGGAGTTTGTCAACAAAGCCAAAGGGTTCGTTGATGAACCCTACTTTTTCCCCTTTTTGAATTTATTTTCTCCTCCTTTCCTTTATTATTATTTGCTATAAATTTTTGGGTTTCTACATTCTCCCTTCCTTATAAAAATTTCATCCTCGAAATTTACTATCTGTATTGAACACCATCCTTTGAGGAAAATGGCTACTTATTTTATTACTTACCCTCACTTGTGGCGGAGGAATACCGTTGTTACATTCAGGGTCCTAGTAGATTACATATACATAAAATAAAAATTCTCCCAAAACCAAAACACTACCTATTCTATAACCTACAATAACACTTATACATATATTATCCTGCTTAGCATAAAATAATCAAAATTTACCTACTTAACATAAAATTCTCCCTCTATCTACTACTAGCCCCCACTAAAATAGATGTGGGTATTTCTATCGTATTTCTTCCTCAATCTCCCGAGAAACTTCTTCTACTGCATGATTCCTCCACAGAACTTTTACTAATGGAATTTTCTTATCACACAATTCCTGTTCTTTCCTATCTAAGATCTGCACTGGTATTTCCTCATAAGCCAGTGATTCTTTGAGTTCTATCCCTGGATAACTGACAATGTGAGAGGGATCTAGGATATATTTCTTCAGCATAGAAACATGAAGGACGTCATGTATTTTGGATAGAACTGGCGGTAAGGCTAGTCAGTAGGCAACTGACCCCATTCTCTCAAGTATCTTGAAAGGGCCAATAAACCTAGGGCTCAGCTTACCATTCCTCCCAAACCTCATAGTACCTTTTAGTGGCACTATTTTCAAAAATACATGGTCTCTTACTTCGAATCCCAATTTTTGGTGGCGACTATCTGCATAGCTTTTCTACCGACTCTGAGCTACACTAATTCTTTCTTTAATGAGTCGAACTTTGTTATAAGCTTGCTGCACTATTTTTGGTCTCAACACTCGCTTCTCACCCATATTATCCTAGTATAGAGGAGAACGACACCTCCTACCATAGAGCGCCTCATAAGGTGTCATGCCAACGCTGGCCTGATAGCTGTTATTGTATGCAAACTCTACCCGCGGCATATACTGGGTCCAACTACCCCTTAAATCCAACACACACGCCCATAGCATATCTTCTAATATCTAAATCACCCTCTCAGTCTAACTGTACGTCTGAGGATGAAACATCATGTTGAAAGATAATTGAGACCTCAGAGTTTCCTACAAGCTCTTCTAAAATCGTGACATGAAACGTGGGTCTCGGTCTAATACTATAGACACTGGCATACCATGTGATCGTACTATCTCTTGAATATATAATTTCGCTAGTCTATCCATGGAGTAGTTGACTTTAGTAGGAATGAAGTGAGCGGTCTTCATCAATCTATCAACGACCACCCAAATAGTATTCTGACCATATGGTGCCGGTGATAAACTCGCCATGAAGTCCACAGATACATGATCTCACTTCCACTCTGGCATGTAAAGCGACTGCAACTGGCCTACTGACCTCTGGTGCTCAGCCTTTACCTACTGGAACATTAGGCACTACTACACAAACTTAGCAATTTCCCTCTTCATGCTGCTCCACCAATAAGACTCTCATAGATCCCTATATACATTTTTGTACTACATGGATGAACCGTGTATAAAAACATGTGAACCTCCTCTAAGATCATCCTCCTGATGTCTATATCTGTAGGCACGCCCAACCTGGAACGGAACCTCAAGGCCCCGTCATCAGAAATACTGAATTCCTCTTCCTGTCCGTCTTGCACCTTAGCTATTAGCTCTGCTAATTCTGCATCATCTCTTTGTCCAATATTAATCCTTTCTTGTAAAGTAGGCTACACTACCAGGTTGGAAATAAATCCCTAAGGATCACTTTCTACCAATTCTACACCGTGTCTCTCTAGATCCATCTGGATTGAATACTGGACCTTCATAGCTTCTAATGCTGGTCCCACTGATTTCCTATTCAGAGCGTCAGCTACCACGTTTGCCTTCCCTGGGTGGTAACTGATAGTGCAGTCATAATCTTTAATAAGTTCCAACCACCTCCTTCGTCTCATGTTCAGCTCCTTTTGAGTGAAAAAGTATTTCAAACTTTTATGGTCAAAAAATATTTCATATTTCCCTCCATATAGATAATGCCTCCAAATTTTTAATGTGTGTACCACTGCAACCAATTCCAGATAGTGGGTAAGGTAGTTCTTTTCATACTCTTTCAACTGTCAGGAGGCTTAAGCTACAACCCTACCATGCTGCATCAATACACATCTAAGATCTTTCAAAGACGCGTCACTGTAAATAACATAACCTTCACCCCCCCCCCCGACCGACGGGATGATCAACATTAGTGCAGTGACAAGCCTCTGTTTTAGTTCTTAGAATCTCTTTTCGCAATCATCATCCCATTCAAACCTGACATTCTTCCTAGTCAAATGCGTGAGAGGCCTTGATAAAGCTGATCAAATAAGTCATCTATGTGGGATAGAGGAAACCTGTTCTTAATGGTTACCTTGTTTATCTCTTTGTAATCAATACACATCCTCATAGACCCGTCTTTCTTCTTTACAAATAACACTGGTGCTTCTTAGGGTGAAACGCTAGGTCTGATATACCCTTTATTCAATAAATGCTGCAACTGATCCTTTAATTCTCCTAATTCCGCTGGACTCATTTGATAAAGGGCTTTAGAGATCAGTGTCATCTCAAAAAGTAGATCAACAGCAAAATCTACCTCACGGTCGGGAGTCAACCCAGGTAGATCTTCTAGAAAAGCATCTGGAAACTCCTTAACCACTAGTGTATTTCCCAGTTTCAATTCATTTTTTGACATCTCCTTTGCAAAGGCCATAAACCCCTGACAACCATCTAGAGTAATCTTCTTGCCTGCATAACTAACACTAACTGTGGTGGGGAACTCACCTGCGATCCCATAAATTTGAATTTTTGCTTCTCTAGTGGTATGAAAATCACCTCTTTCAGATGACAGTCAATATTAGCATAGTTAGCTTCCAGCCAATCCATACCCAATATTGTATCAAATCCATACATATTAAGCACAATAACGTCAGTTGGTAGAACTCTTCCCTGAATTTTTATCGGATAACCCTTGAGCACCCTATGACATTGCACCACTAACCCTGATGGTGTATGTAAGGACCTACTTAATTTTCTACATAGCCAATCATAGTAAATACCATAATACCATTAACTTATAACATAACAACGTCAACTCAAACCCATGGGTAATAGGGACACACCTGTCACACACAACAGACACCTAAGCAGCAGTAAATATAAAATCCATTCATCCAACCACAAAAATACAATACTAGAGTTACTTACATTCCACCATATTACTATATATATATATATATATATGCAATCCTCAAAACATCAAAAGATAAAACTAGGATCTAACACCAAAAACTAGCTGATCCTAGCTCAAAAACTCACCCTCCTAGTAGGGTAGTGAAAACTGACTCTAATGGAGCGAAGCTCGGTCTGCCTATCTTTCTGGGTTCCCTGAAATGGTTTAGGTTGGGATGAGATACTTCTTAGTAAGGAAAATAAACTAAATAAAATTTTGTGGTAACATGAATATTTGCTTGCTATAATAAATATACTATACATATTACATGCCTAAAAACACTGATAAGATTATAATTGAATAAACATACAATTTCATAATTATATTAAATCATACTGTATCTCACTATTCATAAAATCATTTGATATAGCTAGTAGTTATGAAATTTACCCAAGATGAATAGCTAGTTGTTGTTATGTATTACCCCCTATGATAGGTTGTGCATCTCGAAGGGGGGATCCGACAATGGCTGGCCGACCACTGTCGAGTCAAAAATGTCTGTAAGTACAATGGGCCCGCCACACCCTGGTCCGGACTGCCAAGTGGACATCTACAGCTCTACACTGAAAGCCACATCGACTATCCATCTCCCACCCCCTCTACTGGAAAGGGCAGTTAACACAAGTTTGAACTAAATTGAATTGTATAACTACAGTACCGTACTCCTGATAACTGATTTGAACTATCATCTGGGTTTTGATAACATATAGTACATGATAATATATTGTTTTAACATAAATAGATTGCTAGCATTTTTTGAATTCTGCCATAATATAAATAATCACGGCCTTGTGCAAGATACATACATAACTGTGGCCTTGTGCCGAATAACATACATAACTGCGGCCTTGCGCCGGCTATCAATCACAGCCTTGTGCCGAACATATTATAAATACTGAGCTGAGCATATGTACTATTTATCATATATTCTGAAATCATAATTTCATGTATTAATCATGTTATTCCTAAAAATAACTGTAAATATGTTTTTTTTTTGTAAAATTGACTTAACATAAGACAATATACATGAAATAATATTCAAGCCACACAAATTGAATAAAATCATGAATTCTGTTCTGAAATCACATTTCCTGACATTTTACACTAAAAACATATATTCCTGTGCAATAGCAATATTTTCCCAAATATATAATTTCCTAAATATACTCATACATAATACATGCTTTTTGAAAATTAATCTGTTATTAATTAACAATAATTTTTATGAAAAATTACTACTTTAGTTTACTCCCTTACCTAATTACTGGAAAACCCCTAAAATGACTAGTCTTGCATCCATAGGGTTTCCCATTCAACACCTTGAAAACAACATTGCCCCGAACAAAACTTTCGTATTTTTTTGAGTGCTACCTTTTCTACAATTGTAGGAAAGCCAAATACTCAACATAAAGCCTTACCCTGAACTTGGGATGGAGCCCAAGTTAACCCCACCAACGATCTACTCTAGAAGATTCGAAGAGAACTTCCCTAGGAGTAGCATGGCGGTTTCGGATCATCGATCCGGAGAAGAATGGACCCAAAATCTTAAAGAGAAGGAAAGGAAACCGAAGAGGAGAGAGAGAGAGAGAGAAGTTGTTCACGTGATTTTTGCAGTAAAAATCGAGTTTAGGCTATTTATACACCTGCGCTCGTCGATGAGATATGTCACCTCATCGACTAGACCATGAAGGGAGTTCGTCAATGAACGCTTGTTTCTCGTTAATAAAATTCAGAATTGAAAATAGCCCCTCAGTAACTTCTCATCGACAAAACGCGTGTCCCTGTCGACGATCCCATCTGCGTGTTCATCGACGAACGTGCTGCATTCATCGACGAGACCCCTGTTGAACTCCAATTATAATTTACTTTTCTCTCCTCCTCCTATAATTTAATTAATATAATTCATCGGATCTCTACATTCTCCCCTCCTTATAAAAATTTCGTCCTCGAAATTTACTATCCATATGGTTCACCATCCCCAAAAAACCAATAGTCTACTTATTTTATTACTTACCCTCACTTGTGGCGGAGGAATACCATGGTTACATTCAGAGTTTTGGGAGATTACATATGCAAAATAAAATTCTCCCAAAATCAAAATACTACTTACTAACTAAACTACTGCATATACTGACTAACTTGCAAAAGAAACTTTTCATAACCATTTATACTTTTCTGATTATAACTGGACCCCATTGAATAATTGTGGATATTTCTGCCTTATCAGTTCCTTGAGCTCCCAAGAAGCTTCTTTTATTGCGTGATTTCTCCACTAGACTTTTACTAGAGGAATCTTTTTGTTACGTAATTCCTGTTCTTTCCTATCCAGAATCTGAACTGGTACCTCCTCACAAACTAGTGAATCACTGAGATCTAAGGGATGTATGTTCTCAAGATGGAGACATGGAATACGTTGTGTATCCTGGACAACATAGGTGGTAAAGCTAGTATGTAGGCAACCGACCCCACTTTCTCTAGAATCTCGAATGGACCAATGAACCTAAGGCTAAGTTTACCTTTCCTTCCAAATCTCATAACCCCTTCTAACAGAGCTATTTTCAAAAATATATGATCGCCGATATCAAACTCCAATTTCCTGCAGCGGGTATCGACATAACTCTTTTGTCAACTCTGAGCTACACTGATTCTATCTCTGATAAGCTGAACCTTATCATACACTTACTGTACTAACTCTGGCCCCACAACTTTCAGTTCACTCATCTCATCCTAATATAGAGAAGAATGACACCTTCTACCATAGAGCACCTCAAACGGTGCCATGCCAATGCTGGCCTGATAACTGTTATTGTACGCAAACTCCACCAGTGGCATAAACTGGGTCCAACTACCCCCGAAGTCCAGCACGCATGCTCAAAGCATATCTTCTAATATTTGAATTATCCTCTTAGTTTGCCTATCTAACTGAGGATGGAATGTCATACTAAAAGATAACTGAGACCCTAGAGCCTCTTGTAAGCTCTTCCAAAATCGTGACGTGAAACGCGGCTCTGGATTTAACACTATAGACACAGACACACCGTGAGAATGAACTACCTCGTGAATATAAATCTCTGTCAGTATGTTAATGGAGTAGCTGATCTTGATGGGAAGGAGATGGGTGGTCTTGGTCAAATGATCTACAATCACCTAGGTTGCATTTTGGCCATGCAATGTTGACGGCAGCCCTGAAACAAAGTCCATAGATATATGATCCTATTTCCACTCTGGGATAAAAAGTGGCTGCAACTGGCCTGCCGGCCTCTGGTGCTCAGCCTTTACTTATTGGCACGTCAAACACTGTGCTACATACTCAACAATCTCCTTCTTCATACCACTCCACCAATAAGACTCTCGCAGATCTCTATACATATTTGTACAACCAGGATGAACTGTGTATAAAGATCTATGAGCCTCTTCTAGGATAGTCTTCCCAATATTAGCATCAGTAGAAACACATAATTTAGAATGGAACCGCAAAGCTTCATCATCTATAATATAAAATTCCTCTCCCTGACCACTCTGTACTCTGACCATTATCTTTGCTAATTCTAGATCCTCTTTCTAAGCAGTTTTAATCCTTTTCTATAGAGTAGGCTGCACCACTAAAACTAGCAATACATGCTTGAGGATCACTCTTGACTAACTCTATGTCGAGTCTCTCCAGATCCCTCATGATCGGATACTGAATCTCCACAGTTTCCAGTGCTGATCCCATAGACTTCATACTCAGCGCATCAGCTACCACGTTTGCTTTCACTGGATGGTAACTGAGAGTGTAGTCAAAATCTTTAATAAGCACGAACCATATTCTATGCCTTATGTTTAGTTCCTTGGGAGTGAAAAAGTACTTTAAACTCTTATGGTCAGAGAATATTTCGCATCGCTCGCCATACAGGTAATGCCTCCAAATCTTCAATGCATGTACTACTGCAACCAATTCAAGATCATGGGTAGGGTAGTTCTTTTCATACTCTTTCAACTGCCTAGAAGCATACGCTACCACCTTACCATGCTGCATCAATACATAGCCAAGTATCTTAAAGGACGCATCACTGTCGATAACATACCCTCACCCCTTAACGAGATGATCAACACTAGTGCCATGACAAACCTTTGTTTCAATTCCCAAAAGCTTTGCTCACAGCTGTCGTCCCATTCAAATTTAACGTTCTTCCTAGTCAGTCATGTTAGAGGCCTTCATAATGTTGAGAATCCCTCAACAAAACGATGACAATAACCAGCTAGCCCTAAGAAACTCCTGATCTCATGGACGTTCCTCCGTCTAACCCAATTCACTACCGTATCAATTTTACTATGATCCACAGAAATTCCATCCCCTGAGATAACTTGCCCCAAAAACACAACCTTTTCGAGCTAGAATTCACATTTTCTGAATTCGGTATACAACTTCTTTTCCCTGAGCGTCTATAAGACCTGCCTCAAATACGTCTCATGCTCCTCATAGCTTCTTGAATAGACCAGTGTATCATCAATAAAAATAACAATAAATTGGTCTAAATATTGGTGGAAGATTCTATTCATCACATCCATGAATATTGCAGGAGCATTCGTCAGACCAAAAGGCATAATAAGAAACTCATAATGCCTATACCTGGTCCAAAATGCTGTCTTTGATACATCTTCTGCCCTTACCTTTACTTGATGATAACCTGATCTAAGATCAATCTTAGAACACACCTGTGTGCCCTAGAGCTGATCAAATAAGTCGTCTATACGAGGTAGAGGATACTTATGCAAATAGTTGTGTTATCAACACTCAATATGGTATAATCAGTGAAATGCTCAAGAGTGTACAATACAAGCAATACCTTGGAATTTAAGCAAATTATAGTTCAATAGCAAATCGATATTCCAAAGATATCAATCAGATAATCAAACTAGTTCAAGAAGATTTTCTTCAATGAAATAAGCACACTATTAGTTTGAAAATATTTTGCTTGTTGAAAATATCTTTGCAAAAAAAAAAAAAAACAAATCTATTGGACACTTGCAATGACAATGCAAATATCCCAAACTTACTAGTTTATCCCAACACAAGATTTATAATATGAAAATCTGTGAGAAATACTTAAGCTAAACTCCCCAAAAATTAATATCACAATCAAACACATGAATGGGAGTTTCTAGCCAAGTCTAGCAATCACAAGCACTCTAAATATGCTCTCACAATCTCAGAATGTATTATGGAAGTGGAATTTGAGAGTATTTGGACAAAGAGAGTGTTTTCTAAAGAGAGGAATTTTTGCTAATGAAATTGCTAATTATTCCTAATCCACACAAATGAGTGTATATTTATAGGTAGGGCTAAAATTATAACGGTTTGGGACTTGTTAGGAATTATTAGAAAATATTCAAATAGTTTAAACACAATTAACCCAACTTAACCCGATTTTACCATAGTTAAAAACTTTTTAACCTGTCAAGGTTCGGTCGCCTGAATAGATACAATTTTAAAATTTATTTAAATAAGTTCAGTCGCCCATGTCATGCTTAGGAAACCTAAACAAAAGTCAATAGCCTCTGTTCGTATCTTCGCGTGCCCGATCATAGGTTTGGTAGCCCGAACTCGTTTGTTCGGTCGCCTAGGGCTCAATTTGAACTAAATGGATCGGTTACCCGAGTTGGTGGAATGTCCCTTTCAAAGGGTTCGGGCACTCGTGGACAGTACACACAAAATAGTTCGGTCGCCCGAAAGCCTAAGTCAACTATTAACTTCTCAATAGTTTGGGCGCCTAAGGAGTTTTGAACTTTTGGGGTTCGATCACCCGAGCTCTCTCAAAATGCTTAGAAATATTCAATTAAGTGCATTTTTAACAATCCTGTATTTTGTATGATATGTGTGTGAGTGTTGGGACCTAGAGTCATACTATGGTCTTACTGTGCTTACCATATTTCCAATATGCATGATATGTAGGTAAGAAATACAAACTGTATTCCTAGTTACTAATATAGACCCTTATTACAACAATTGAATTGATAATACAAATTAAAATATTTAGGGTCTTCATGTTGCTTCAAGTGTCATTCCTCGAGATGCTCATATAAGCCTACACAAATACTTGAAAACCATCAAATACTTAAGTATTTATCATTATCAAAACTGGGTGTGACCTATAAGGTCAACAAAATATATCTTCATTCAAAGGGTTGCTATTTGATTAGTGTAAGAAGTATTTGATTACAAATCCTAAGAACCTCTAAATACATATTATTGAGGGATATTATTTTTCAAACATAGTGTTTAAATATTTACTAAATTCAAAGTCTTTTATTTATTCAAAGATTCAACTTTACAAATTATTTGATAGCAAGAACTTAGATCTTCATAATATTCAAGACCAATTTTTTAATAAGATCACATTCAGTATTCTTGCATCTAGTAAGTTGAACTAAAACCCTAAGTTCTCCAAAGCATTCACTTTTATAATTATTTTGGGAGATTTGATAAATGGGAAATTTGTGAAGCATATCATTCATATAACGATTTCATCGTTACATACATACTGAGTTTCAAGTTTTTATCATATGAATATGTGTTAGGAATTTTCATTGTACTCATTAGCTTTGTTAGAAGCAATATTGAGTTTTTACAGATTTGAAAGTTTATATTGTAATCATGGTTCGGGTTGTGAATTGGGTGAGGAGGGAGCTGTGCCTCTTGTAAGCAGCGGATTGTAAGGGAAGCTCCATCCCAGTTAAAAGAGCAAAGATTTAGTGGAATCCTTAAGTGGGTTGCTCAAGGCAAGGACATAGGCTGGTTTGGCTGAACCTCATAAAATCGTGTTTGTCTTCTCTCTTCCCTTATCTTTTTAATTTCTGTTTACATTTCATTTCCATCTTTTGCATGGTTGCATGTAGATTTATATTATATGCACTTGATAATTAATTGGGTAAAATAAAATTTATTGAGATAATTATTTGAATTAATTTCAAGCCCCTGCAGTTAATTTGTTAAATATTGAAATAAGGATTAAGTGGTAAAATAAATTTAAAGATTTTTAAAATACCCAATTCACCCCCCTCTTGGGATTACACCTGAATTAACACTCCCAACTCCCTCTCTCCTTTCTCCCTCCTACTACCCGGAATCACCCCAGTCGGGAGCCCCTATCTTGTTGTCGGAAGCCACCTGCAACTGCCATGGAACACCCCAGCCGAGAGACTCCAAAGCTCCCCTGCTGCTGCTAAAACCCCCCTACCGCCTACTGCTGATGAGAAACCCAAGACCACCTCTTCTCTACTGCTGCAGTTCCCTCTCCTCACAGCTTTGCTACAGCTGCTACCATTCTTCCTCTATGGTTGTTGAAGAACCTAAGAACCACCCTACTATGTTGCTGCTGCAACCAGCCACCTGAGGTCCCAAGGCTCCCCTGCTACTCTTCGCTGGACCTGCAACCCGAGCACCATCTAAAGCTACTGGTGGTGCTGCTCTGTTCCTGCTCCAAACGGCCAGCCACGACTTGTTCACTCTCCTTCTTTTTCTCTTTATTTTCTTTCTCTTTCTTTTCTTCTTCTTTAGTTGGTTTTTATTGCTTTTAAATACTTGAATGTTTAGTGTTAATTTTGAGTAGAATTTCTGTTAAAGTTTAGCCTTTTGAATCCTTGATGGGTTATTATTGTTAAAGTTAATTGATTTTCCTTTTCTTCTTAATTAATATTAGAATTAGATGTAATTTTTATGTTTGAGGTAAGTTTTATTTGATTAAAAGTTCGGTTTGGTTTCTTGAAAGAAAAAAAATAAAAAAATAAAAAAATAAAAAAAGAGAAAAAATATTTTCTTTAGGCTTTAAATTAGTTTTCTTCTTTAAAATTTAAATTTTGTTAAATTCTATTTAATTTAAGTTTAATTAATTAAAGTCTGAATTTTTGTTATCATGTTTAGTTTATTGTTTAGTTGTTAAAGCTTTAATTTTGGTTCAAGTTCTTGTTTGCATTAAAAATTTGGGTTTGGTTCAAGTTCTTGGTTGCATTAAGGTTTAGTTATTTTTGTATTCGATTGAGGTTGTTAGAGTTGCATGTTTTAATTACGTATTAAATTTATCATTTTTAATCTCTTTCCGAAGTTCAACACGTGTTTCAATTCTTATTCAGTTGTTAACGTAGGATTTCGTTTCTCATTGTTAAATTCAGTGCGTGCTAGGAATTAGAATTTAAATTGTATGTTCGTTTAATTTATCAAAAGAAATCTCAAACATCCTGAAAAACCCGAATCTAAACTGTGTTTAGTGCCATTTTGTTTCTCACTTTCCAATTGGAACTACGTAAAATTTGAAGATTAAATTACATTCTTTGAGGAGACGTTCTGACCTTTGGACTAAATATTACACGACAGAACTCCTATACTTGGGATAGCTTCCAAGCTGCTCATTTTCGAATGAGTCAATTACATTCAAATTTGAAATTCAAACATATTCCAAAAGGAATGCCAAAATCATATGGGACCCATTAGAGCCATGTGGGGTCCATTGGGCCATGTGGCCCGCATGGGTCTTAGACTCGAACTTACAACAACATGTCAACTCGAGTCTTCTCATGTTGAATATCTTCAAGATACCGCATGTATACCAGCAAGAATTATAAACCAATGCGAACATCGGGTGGCCGTCCACGTGTCACCCTGTCAGCGAAGGACAAGGGTAAGGGCTGCTGATCCCCATAATCTCTTCTGGGCCCAAGAGAATTCTTCTCCGAAGAATGAGAAGTGAACTATTGAGAGTATAGTTCTAGGTTAAGACGAAGGAGGTTTTCTTTCGGATTCTAGTTACGCTCAGAAAGTGGTTTACCTTTCTACTTGACTAAGAACTTTTGGTATGATCGTGCTTGTGTGAACGTTTTCTTGTCATCCAAGATCTCTTCAATTTCATCATGGTTCTTGGGTGTGGGTAAAGGTGGAGGAAAAGATAATTTTGGTTTTTAGGTTCATTATGAATGGGGAAATGAGTGGGATCACCTGCAAGGTTAGTATTTGAAGGTTCTACAAAAGAAGATGCTTCAAGAAATGGGGTTAGATCCTCAACATAAAAACATTACTAATGCTAGAATCAATAGGAATATCAAGCATGTAAGCATTAGAACTAATTTTCTTTAAATTTAAAGGACCCATCTTTTTAGCATGAAACTTTCTTACCTTTCCTACAGGAATCTGCTTAGGATGAATACGAACCATAACCATACACCCCCTGAAAATTCTTGTAACCTGCGATGTATATCAGCACCAAATTTATAATGTTCATTGTTTAGGTTAATTTTCATTCTTATTTCAGAGTGTAGGTCATGTATGTGCTTAGCAAAAGCATCATCTGTTCACTCACTCGAAGCTGTGGAGGTAATGGGATAAGATCTAAAGGCTTCCTAGGTTAGTAACCCATGACAACTTGAAAAGGACTCAATTATGTGGTTTTATTCATTGAGCTATTGAATGTAGGTTCCACCATCAGAAGACACAAATCCCATGAACCTATGTCCTCATCCACGAGGCATCTTAATAGGCCACCTAAGCTCCTACTAACTACCTCGGTTTGGCCATCAGTTTGGGATTGGTAAGCACTAGAAAGCTAAAGTTTAGTACCTAACATTGCCTATAAAGTTTTCCAGAAGTAACTTACAAATTTTACATCCCGATGAAAAACAATGGTCTTGGGAAGACCATGCAGTCTTGTTGGCTTTTTGAGCCCAAAACCTATTTTGATGCTGACAAACCACCAGTATCTTATGTGTGCATTTAGTGTGTGAACAGGTTTTCATTTCAGCAAAAACATAAGATACCGGAAAATGGAAGCCAAGACGATACACACAGCTTGGCGTATCCCATGAAGAAAGAACAAAAGACGAAGACATTTATTGTATTTGTATATGTATTTAATTTTTATATTTTGGTCTGTAACAAATGCATGCATATGCATGATACGAACTTAATGTTTAGACGAGACCATAGATTGATCGTAGGGAACCAAAGTTGACTTTGGCCGACCGACGCCGGATTTTTAAGGTAAGCTCAAAGACCTTAGAGAGACCCTAGGTCCTTGCATAATCACTTAGAATAATCCCCACTATCAACTATGTAATCAGGGATAAACTTTAAATCATAAACAGGACCTAATCTTAAAAGTGTAAGGGTTTCAGAAGACTGAACTTGCGGGTTGAAAAGGCCTTGGTCGACCGAACGTGGAAAAGTTAGAATGTTGACCTGACTTCGGGCGACCAAATTGATTTGAACTAAGTGTCCTCGGTTAATCAAAATCAAATCCTGACTTTTTCCAACGTCCTCAGATGCCCAAACTCCACGATCATTTTGACCTCGAGCGACCGAACTAAGAGGTTCAGCAAACCAAACTGAGAGGTTCAGTAGACTGAACTTAGGTTTAGGTGACCGAACCTCGGACATTGTGAAAATCGCCTTGTTCAGCCACCCGAACAATTTTTCAAGCACTAGAACTTCAAAAATTACTTTTCTTCATATGTCGGTTCGAGCTACTGAACCTATGGCTTGGTCGACCAAAACTCTTGGATTGGGTATTTTTAAAATGCTAAAACGGGTTTAAATTTTATTTAAACTTTTCTAATAACACCCAACATGTCCCCAACAGTCAAAAAAATCCCAAACTCTATATATACCCCTCATAAGCCAAGATTAGTAACTTTGATCAGCCTAACTTTCCTCTCAAATCTTTTTCTTAATCAAAGTTCCCCCACACTCTCTTTCACTCTCCAAACTCTCTTTCATTTATTTTTGTAAATCATTTTTAAGAGAGTATTTTGTTTGGGCATTTGTTTTCGTATTCATAGCACAAATATTTTTGAACTTAAATTCTCCAAATATTTTTCATTTGTATAAATCTTTGTTGGAGAACATAATACTTATTTTTCATATATTTTATTTGTGCAAAAACTATTTGAAAACCAAACCCTAGATTCTCCTATTTAGTACTGAAAATATTTTTTGGAGAAGTATTTTATTAGGGTTCAAATCTTTGATGCATTTTATCATATATGTCTTTCATCAAAGATTAGAATATTTGTTTTACACCTTTTCTCTATTGAGCATTATTGCATATCATATGAAAGTGCATTTGAGCTTTAAATGTGTACATTTCTACTTGTATTTTTCAGAAGCATCATGTACAAAAATATTTTTATTATACTGGTTCAGTTCATCCCATTAATTGAACTAAGGAGTCTCAACCCTGTAAGTGAGACCGGTTCGGTTCAGTCTAAAAATTAAATTAGCAAGTCTTAGCCCCGTAAGTGAGATCGGTTCGATTTAGCCTAGAAATTGAACTAGGTTTTCCTCACCTCGTAAGGAGAGGATGTAAACGGCTTCTGCTTTGCCCGTTTAAGTGAGTAGTGTTAGTATAATCCTTGGGGGGGGGGGTATGCCCAAGGCGGGGACATAGGCTGGTTTGGCCGAACTTTGATAACAAATATCTTATGTTACTCTCTCCTTATCTCATTTAATTTATGCACTTTAAATTCAGCATGTGTATGCCTATTTATTCATAGTTCTAATTACTTGCATGCACACTTTTATTTAAATAAGATATTCTACATGTGTATGTCTACATTTGTTGTTTTATTAATTTACATACACATGTGAAAATGGGATATGATATGTGGTGAATCGGAGAAACATTTAAATTAGTTGAAAATTTTTTAAAACCCAATTCACGCCCCCCTCTTGAGAGCACACCAATTCCAACAAGTCTTACAACTTCTCTGAAAAATATAGATGCAATTTTTTATGCATTATGTGTCTTGTTGCATGGAATAAAATGAGACATCTTAAAGAATCTATCCATAACAAAAAACATAGAATCATTCTTTCTAATAGTCCTAGGGAGTCCTCACACAAAATCCATGCTAATGTCCCGCCAAGGGATATGAGGTACAGTTAGGAGTGTACAATCCAGTATTTTGCTTCCTACCCTTTGCAGTTTGACATGTACCACAATGAGATACAACTCTAGCGACATCTATTTTTAGATTAGGCCAAAAGAACCTATCTTCTACCATAGCAATGGTTTTATCTTTACCAAAGTGACATGCAGCACCACCTATATACAATTCCCAGATCAATCAGTCATATAGAGATGTAGAGGGTATGCACAACCTAGTTCCCTTAAATAAGAATCTACCATGGATCACAAAATCGGGATGGGATCTAGGAAGTCCTTGTAATAGGTTAGAAAAGATGTCACAAAAATCAGGATATTGGGAATATTCTTTCTTAATACTCTTAAAGCCTATGACCTTCACCTTTAAAGCTTGCAAAGTCGCCACAACTCGGCTCAAGGCATCAGCTGCTTTGTTTTCAACACCGGCTCAATGTTTAAGCACAAAAGTGTATTGCTGAATGTACTCAACCCATTTTATGTGCCTATGATTTAGTTTCTTTTGAGTGCCCAAGTATCTAAGGGCCTGATGATTAGGAAAGAGTAAAAACTCCTGTGGGAGAAAGTAATATTTCCAATGCCTCAAAGGTTGGACCATAGCATAGAATTATTTATCATAGGTCAAGTAACACTGCTTGGAATCATTCAACTTTTCACTGAAGAAGGCAATAGGATGGCCTTCTTGACTAAGCACTCCTCATATGCCAACACCTGAAGCATCACAAGCTACTATAAACAATTTTTGAAAGTTTGGAAAGTGTAGCACAGGTGCCTTTGTCATCATGTCTTTAATGTCCAAGAAATCTTTCGTTGCAGCCTTAGGCCATATAAACTCACCTTTCTTAAGACAATTGGTGATGGGTGCCATGATGGTACTAAAGTTCTTAATGAAACCTCGATAAAATGTGGCTAACCCATGGAAGCTTCTTGCTTCATGGATATTTCTAGGAGTATGCCAATTTTGAATAGCCTTGACCTTTTTAGGGTCAACAGAAGCTCCATTTTCAATTACAACAAATTCTAAGAAGATTACCTGAGAGGTCATGAAAGTATACTTTTTCAAGTTTGCATATAATTTTTGTTCTCTTAGCACTTCAAATACTCTTCTCAAGTGGGCTGGATGTTCTTTACTTGTTTGGCTATAAATCAAGAAGTTGTCAAAGTAGACAACAAGGACATGTCCAATGAAGGGTCTTAAGATTTGAGTCATCATTCTCATGAAGGTGCTAGGGGCATTAGTAAGGCCAAACGGGATCACCAACCATTCATACAAACCATATTTGGTTTTGAAAGCAGTATTCCATTCATCTCTAGGTCTTATCCTAATTTGGTGGTATCCAATCTTAAGATCAATTTTTGAAAATATCTTGGAACCAACCATTTGGTCAAGCATCTCATCAAGTCTAGGTATGGGAAACCTATACTTTATGGTTATTTTATTAATGACTCTACTGTCAACACACATTCGCCATGTTCCATCTATCTTAGGAGTGAGAAGGGCAGGACATGCACATGGGCTCATACTCTCTTGAATAAGCCCCTTTCCTATTAACTCATTAACTTGCATTTTCAATTCCTCATTTTCTTTAGGATCCTATAATGAGGCAAATTTGGTAAAGATGAGCCTCGAACAAGGTCTACGGCATGCTGGATAACCCTCATAGGAGGCAATTTAATTGGAGGTTCAGAAATAACATCCTTAAACTCAGAGAGTATGGGTGACACTTCAAGTGGTGTCTTATGCTCAAGAATAGAGGATTCATTCTCTTTAGTCACCATGACATAGACAACTTGTGTCTCTTTGCTCTCTTGCTCAAATTGTTTCTTGCTTAGAACATGCAAAAAAGTTCCAACTTTCTCTCTTCTTTTCAAGCTTTTCTTTTCCTTGTTTTGCTTGTCTTTCTTGGGCTCTAGAGGACTCAATACAATCTTCTTTCCATTACACCTAAAAGTATAGGTGTTGGCAACATCCATAGGAAGGACATCACACCAAATTTCATCTTCATAGTATGCAATCTTGATAGGGACTAAGCACCTATGGCTTACGAGCATGGTTGCTGCATTTACCTAAGCAACTTTGTAGGGTTGGGTATGAGGTTCAACTTTCATATTCAATTTTTCTGAAATAGATTTTGAAATTACATTCATGCAGCTTCCACCATTAATGATCACCTTGCAGCTTTTATTCCCACACTCGATGTAAGTACGGAAAATAGAAGTGCGACGCCAATCTTCTGGTTCTTGAGGAGTCACCATGATGCATCTTATAACATTCAAATTAGAATTTTCATCTTCCTCGATGGACAACTCATCCTCACTTGCTACTTCCTGAAGGATATAGGGTTGTTCTTCTCCCAAATCTTCTACTTCATCCATTCTTTTAATTGCCAAATTTCTAGTTGGTCATTGCTTAGCAAAGCAACCTCTCTTGTGACACTTGTAGCACACATCATTCACAAAATTTTGCTTTAAGGCCTAGTTATAGGTGCCATTCCTTTGTCCAATGGTTGTTGGACAGTGGGATTGCTACCTCTAGAAGTTACTTGACCTGTGTTGGTGGGTCTTTTCTTCTCATATGATGTGGCCTTTCTTGGGTAAATGTGATTGGAGGTGTTTCCAGATTTTCTTCCCATTTGAGCTTTACTCATTTGCTCATAGTCGTGTGCTAAATTAAAGGGATGCTCAAGGGAATCAATATGATGTGGAAACAACTCCTTCCTCTACTTGAGTTTCAAGCCAATCTTAAAACAAGAAATTTGTTGGCTAATGCTTTCTTCCACCCCACACCTAATGGAAAGTTCATCAAACTTGCTCATGTATTTGATCACACTCATACTACCTTGCCTAAGGCTATGGAGCTGATCCATGAGACATTCCCTATAAGAAATTGGGACATACTTTTCTTCCAATCTTTCTTTCATCAAATCCCAATGTTCTATAGGTCTATGGGCAAGGCGAGCTTCTTGTCTTTTGACATTCATCCAATGAAGCTTTGTTTGCCCGGTTAATTTCATCTTTGCAAATCTCACTTGATGTGGGTCATTCATCTTATACCATTCAAAGTATGAATCCATTTCAACTAACCAATCCTGAAAAAGCTTTGGATCCATTTGACCATCATATGTAAGGGTTTCAATTTTTACTCTTTTCATTATATCCATATCTAGATCATGATTTTCCCTACGATATCGTCTCCTTGGTTGGAATTCTTTTTCATCATAATCCTTATTATTCCAATGTAGAACATAAGGGTCATGACATTGGAACCTTCTAGGGTTATTTGGTCTTTGTGGGGGAGGAATGAGAGGTTGTTCTTGGGGTGGTATCCTCTCTCTTGGAGGGTGGTTTCGCTCCCTAGAATGATGGGAAGCAAGCTCATTGTCAACCTCAAGGGGTTGTCCTGAATTTTCTAGAGGTGGGTTAGTAGCTAAAATAGCTTCTAGCCTCTCAATCCTTCCAAGTGCATTGGTCAAGTCTTCGGTTAAGACATGGACTTGGTTATGTAGGTCATCTAGGAGTACATCATGGTCCATGTCATTCCTACGACCATGATAACGATTCCCGGCTCTAGTTGCCATCTAGAAAACACAATCCTCCTCCTTGGAGGTTTTCTCCCTAAACCTAACCAAACTATAGCTACAAATATCCAAAACTTAGAGTATAGGTGGGTTGTTCTGGGCAAAACCATCACTCATTTTTCTGGAAACCCGAGAGCAACTAATGAATTTTTAACCACGAACACCCTTCGGTATTTGGGCATCACTTTTGCTACTAAACTCCAAATAAGGCAATCTTAGTGTTCAAAGAAAGCTAAGAAAATTTCCCACAACTTTTGTGTTTAAGGTTTTTGAAAATGGGAAGGGTTTGATAGTGAAAATCGCATATAAATTTGTCAGATGGAAAATGAAGATGTTGGGACTTAGAAGGTTTGCGTAATTTGACCTAAGCTCTAATACTAAGATGATGTAGGATGAGAATGGTCAACCTATGTCCTACGGCTCAACCCTCACACACACATATACACTTAAACACTTTAAATTAAGAATTTAATTATCCAAACATAAACACAATAAATCATGCTTTATTTCCCAAGTTCAAGGATTTTGAAAAGGTGTATGACTTATCCAACAACTAAGTCCTAATTGGTTCTTTCACAAAAGAATCTAGTTATATGTTGAAAAGTTACTATTTCAAAGATTCAAGAATATAAGTTCTATGTTAGCAAACTAATATTCATACAATTGATTTTAACTAGCAAGTACTAATATTGCAATCTATGTATCAAATGGGTTATTCAAAGATGTGATTTTAATCTACTAGCAAGGGTTCAAAAATTATAGCAAATGATTCAAACACAACTACTGAAGTTACCAAGAGATTGGTTTGGATGACTTGACATTGTTCCATGCATAGTTACCAAGAGATTGGTTTGGATGACTTGACGTTGTTCCACACATTGAAACACCAATATAAACGTAGCTATGGAATGTAGGGAATGCGGTCGTGGGGTGTATGTTGGTGGTGGCCATGTGGTGTTGATGGAGGTTGTGAGATGGAAGAGATGGAGATGGAGTCACTGGATAGATAGTGGTCTCTCACCACTTGATCTTCAGAGAGAACGTTGTAGCCTCACACTACTCATGCACAAGGAAAGGAACAAGCTTTACAAGCTCAAGCAAAGAAATGCTTCTTTAATATTTAACTTCAACTTCTTGTCTTTGTTCTTACAATGAGAAGGCTATTTATAGGCATAGCCTAGTAGACAAAGCATTAAACACTCAACAACACTCAATAACTTTCAACAACAACTCTCAACAACTTTCAACAACAACGCTCAACCTAACACAATTAATACTTACTAGAAAACAAGGAACTCCAACTTAGAGGCAAACAACTCAAGATTAGTTGTCTTGCATTATTACAATTCAAATTCTAAATTTAAACATATTTCAAAAGGAAGGCCAAAACGTGTGGGTCCCATTAGAGCCATGTGGGGCTCATTGGGCCTTCTAGGGCCCACAAGTTGTGTGGGGCCCAAATGGGTCTCAAACTAGAAACTTGCAATAGCATGTCAACTTGGGTCTTCTCATGTTGAAAATCTTCAAGATACTCCATGTATACCAATAAAAATTATCAAACAATGTGGACATTGGGTGGCCATCCACGTGTCACCATGTCGGCGAAGGACAAGGGTAAGTGCTGTTGATCCCCATCATAAGGTCCATCACCGACCCTCCTATGGCTCTCATATATTTTTCTTAGGAAATGAATGAGGCTAGACTCCCGCGAACTATCCAAGCTAGATGATATGATAATGGGCAAGGTCTCTTGGGGGCCTAAAAGGACATACATAAGAGAAGCTAGTAGGGGCTTCAACTCAAGTGATGGTGGAGCTTCAATGGAAGGACGTGCAGGAACACTAGAGAGAGTAGGAAGATTTTTGAACTTAGCTTCCCACGACCTTTTTTCAAGGTTAAAGGCTGATTCACAAATAAAATAAAAGGCCAATCAAATTGAAGCCTAGCCTCAAAGGAATTTCTAAAAAGAGTCGAAGGATCATCCTTCTCAAAACCCTCATCGATCATGTCTACATCCTTGCACTGGACGTCATAGGATGGTTGTTGGGAGGTGTGGAACACATTCAATCGGAGCTATATATTGCCAAAGGATATATCCATAACACCGATCCTACATTGGATGCATGCATTAACCGTGGCTAAGAATGGTCGACCCAAAAGGATAGGAATCTATTTTTTGGTTGGGTCGGTAGGTTCCATGTTTAAGAAAATGAAATCAATAGAATAAAAGAACTTATCGACCTTTACTAAGACATCCTCAACAACACCTCAAGGACTTTTTATAGATCGGTCAGCAAAACTCAAGGTGACCGAGGTGGGCTTTAGTTCTCCCAAATCGAAATATTTGTAAATCGAGTAGGGAAGCATGTTCACACTCTCTCTCCCAAATCTAAAAGAACCCTATTGATAGTGTATTCGCCAATTACACATGAGATGGTGGCAGCGCTGGGGTCCTTAAGTTTGGCAGGAATAGAACCTAAAAGAATTGAACTCACATGCTCAGTTAATCTAACTCTTTTGTTCAAGTGCACTTTAGATTTGCTCTTTCGGGTGCACAATTCCTTGAGCAACTTAGCATAAGTAGGCACTTGCTTGATGGTATCTAAAAGAGGAAGATTGATCTTTACTTGCCTAAAGGTGTCCATCATGAACTCTTCAATTTCTTCCTTCTTGGACCTAGAATGTGCCTAAAGAGCTACAAGAAGTGGTACTGCAGGGGTGAAATAGGGCAATGCTCCTTCAGCAGAGGAAGTAAGAATCACGGGATTGCTCACTGAATTAGAGGAGGAGGTGATGCAAGATTTGAGACTGGGATCTACCCACGTCTTCTTCTTACCCTTACCTAGGTTTAACTTATTTTCAACCCTATTATTTACCTCCCTACCACTCCTAAGAATGGTCACAACCTGGGCTTGCTCCTGATAAGGTGAATGATTAGCAGCCAGTTCACATTCTATCCCATATTGGCCCTTAGGGTTCCTTTGAGGTTGACTTGGCAACTTACCCTCATCTCTCATACTTAAGGATGGCTCATGATGGCTCCTAGGTTGGCAATAGACTATGAGTGGGAGTGGAGTAGTTGCCCATCAATTTGATGATCAACCTTAATGTCTTTAAGGGCTTTAAACACCATCTCCTAAAAAAGATCTACCATATTGAGGCGAAGAAGGGGATGGTTGTTGGTAAGTTGAAGGTCGGGCAGAGATGAAAGGATTTTGAAATGGGTGAGAAGGTGGAGTAGTGAGTGATTGTTGAGGTCTTTAAGATGAAAAGCCTGGAGCTTGTGTGTAACACCATAACTTGGGTCAGCCATGGAGCACTACATCTCTCCTCCTCCACTTGGACTAAACAACAAGGGGCAGGCCTTATTAGACTAATGACTAGCCCCACAGGCCAACACGTGTCCTTTTCAGTGTGTTTTTGTCCTCACTCACACACTTCCTAAGAAAACTTCCTAGGAGGTCACCTATCCCAAGATTACTCCAAGCCAAGCACGCTTAACCGTGGAGTTCTTATACGAATGCTCCTGAAAAGAAAGGCGTACCTTGTTGATATGGGTAGTAACATGTAATCCTTTTTAAGCCTTTCTTCCATGGGGTATCACGTTCTCCCCCACTTATAGAATGCAATGTCCATGTTGCGAACCCATATTTCCAAACTCAGGCGATGTGAATCTCATCACACTTTCGGCTGGGAACCTGGCTCTGATACTATTTTGTAACAACCCAACCTGGGTCTGCTAGGGAGCACTGCATCTCTTCTCCTGCACTGGACCAGACAACAAGGGGATGGGCCTTATTGGACTAATGACTGGCCCCACAGACCAACACGTGTCATTTTCAGTGTGTTTTTGTCCTCACTCAAACACTTACTGAGAAAACTTCCTAGGAGGTCGCCCATCCCAAGATTGCTCCAAGCCAAGCATACTTAACTGTGGAGTTCTTATAGGAAGGATCTCAAAAAGAAAGGTGCACCTTGTTGATATGGGTGGTAACATCTGATCCTTTTTAAGCCTTTCTTCCACGGGGTATCACATTAACCATTTTGTAACGCTCGAACTTGGCTCTGCCAAGGAGCACTGCATCTCTCCTCTTCCACCTGGCCCAGACAATAGGGGGCGAGCCTTATCAGACTAATGATTAGCCCCACAGACCCATATATGTCCGTTTCAGTGTGTTTTTTCCTCACTCACACACTTCCTGACAAAACTTCCAAAAGGTCACCCATTCCAAGATTACTCCAAGCCAAGCATGCTTAACCGTGGAGTTCTTATGAGAAGGCTCTCAAAAAGAAAGGTGCACCTTGTTGATATGGGTAGTAACATCTAATCCTTTTAAGCCTTTCTTACATGGGGTATCATATTCTCCCCCACTTATGCAACGTCCTCGCTGTAAACCCATATTTCCAAACCCAAGTGATGTGAATCTCATAACACTTTCGGATGGGTAATTACTCTAATACCATTTTGTAACACCCCGACCTAGGTCTATCAGGGAGCACTGCGTCTCTTCTTCTCCACCTGGACCAAACAACAGAGGGGCGGGCCTTATCGGACTAATGACTAGCCCTATAGACCCAACATGTGTCCTTTTTAGTGTGTTTTGTCCTCACTCACACACTTCCTGAGAAAACTTCCCAGAAGGTCACCCATCCCAAGATTACTCCAAGTTAAGCACGCTTAACTATGGAGTTCTTATGGGAAGGCTCTTGAAAAAAAATGTGCACCTTGTTGATACGAGTAGTAACATCTAACCCTTTTAAGCCTTTCTTCCACGGAGTATCACATTCTCCCCCACTTACAGAATGCAACGTCCTCATTGTGAAACCACATTTCCAAACCCAGGTGATGTGAATCTCATCATACTTCCGGCTAGGTAATTGCTCTGATACCATTTTGTAACGGCCCGACCTAGGTTTGTTAGGGAGCACTACATCTCTCCTCCTCTACCTAGACCAGACAGTAGAGGGGCGGGCCTTATTGGACTAATGACTGGCCCCATAGACCAACACATGTCATTTCTAGTGTGTATTGTCCTCACTCACACACTTCCTGAAAAAACTTCCCAGAAGGTCACCTATCCTAAGATTACTCCAAGAGAAGCACGCCTAACCGTGGAGTTCTTATGGAAAGGCTCCCAAAAAGAAAGTTGCACCTTGTTGATATGGGCCCATAACCCACAGGTCCCAGGATAGAAACCTAGCTCTAGAGAATTTATTTTTGTGGAATTTTATGGGATGTAATTATGTGAAAATGGATATATTTGTATATAAAGATAGTTAGAACTCTGGTAATGTAATTTGAGGATTTTGTATTTTATTTCTACTGCGTATATGTGTTTCATATTTGATGAATAAGGTATCAGGTACATAAACGTCACTAAAGTAGCCCCCCAGGCCACTTGGCGGCTCGAGGTCGTTACAGGTTGTATCAGAGTCTAGGTTTGCTAGGTTCTACAGACTTTGAGGATTGATAATTACCAGAGTATAGGTTGAGATAAGATAAGGATAGGATTGGGTAGGTTAAGATGGATTTTGGTCTAAAAGCTTGGAGGCAGAAATCTATTGATGGACTTCTGTGATTTTCTGAATCAGTCGCGAGTTTCAGAAAACCATGGTAAATCCATTGATGGTTTCGTTTTTGGGTTAAGGGATTGGCACTCAGAAAATTTAGGTTGGAATGTTAGGATGAGTGGGTATGTGTGTGAAGTTAATGTTAAGATGGAGATTTTTACCTCAATGGTTTTGTGATAGAATTGGAATATGAATTATTAAATTAGAACCCGTATATTATATCAATTCCATTATTCCATAGTTGCATTAACACTACAAAATAAACTTCTTTTTAGTGACAAAATTATTAGTGAAGATTTCGAATTTGTCAACTAATAGTAGGGTATTAGTGATGGTTTTAGTAACTGTTACTAATACGACACTATTAGTGACGAAATTTAATCTGTCATTAATAGTTTCGTCACTAAAACTGAAAAATATCACGCAAAAAAAATTTTCGCGCACAAATTATCCTGGTAAAATATTAGCGATGATTTCTGTGGTATTAGTGACGAATTAAATCTGTCACTAAAAGATTAACATTAGTGACGATTAAATAATAGTCACTACTATTATTTTAAAAAAATTAAAAAAATTACTTTAGAGTATTAGTGACGAATATGTAAATTCGTCACTATTGACCCATTATTAGTGACGGATTTGGGAACGATCACTAATACTTTATTTTTTAAAATAAAAAGTAAAAAAATTTTAATTCAAAGTATTAGTGATGAATATGTGAATTTGTCACTATTGACCCATTATTAGTGATAGATTTGAGAACCATCACTATTAGTTCCCTTTTTAAAAATAAAAATAAAAATTTTTACTTCAGAGTATTAGTGACGAACTTGTAATTTCGTCACCATTGGTCCATTATTAATGACGAATTTGAGAACCGTCACTAATGCTTCCCTTTAAAAAAAAAATAAAAAAAAATTTTATTTTAAACTATTGCTGATGAATTTGTAAATTCGACAGTATTAGCCCCTTATTAGTGACGGATTTATGAATCATCAAAAATTTTTACTTCAGAGTATTAGTGACGAATATGTAAATTCGTCACTATTGGCCCATTATTAATGACAGATTTGAGAACCCTCACTCAAATCCGTCGCTAATAGTTCCCTTTTTAAATAAAAAATAAAAAATTTTGATTTAGAGTATTAGTGACGAATTTACAAATTCGTCACTATTGGCCTATTATTAGTGACGGATTTGAGAACCGTCACAAACACTTCCCCTTTTAAAAAAAAAAAATTTATTTGAAACTATTAGTGATGAATTTGTAAATTCGTCACTGTTAGGCCCTTATTAGTGATGGATTTGGGAACCGTCACTAATACTTCCCTTTTTAAAAATAAAAATAAAAATTTTTTATCTGAAACTATTAGTAATGAATTTACAAGTTCATCACTATTGGCCCCTTCCCCCCCAATCTCCATTTCCCCATTTTTTCTCCCAAATTTTTTTCATTCCCTCCATTCTATCGTAGCCCTTCCCTCCTTCCCGATCCTCCTCTCCCCCAATCCTTCTCTCTTTGTCACCATTCGCCATTCCCTCGCCCATCGTCGTTGCCATCGCAGCCCAGCTTTCGCCCGTCGCCGTTCGCTACTCCGGTCGCCGCCACTGCTGCTCCTCGCTAGGATCTAGGTTTGCTTCTTATTCTTCTTCTTCTTCTTCTTCTTCTTCCCACCACTACTTCTTCTTCGCTAGAAGATCCTATTTCTCCTTTTCTGTTTGTTTGTAGTTCGTACTGAGGTGTGGAAATGTTCCTTTGGATTCATTTGGGGAGTTTATGCGAATGAGAGTCAAGTGTTTCTTGACATTGGGATGGTTGGACTTTGAAGTTGAAGCCCTAGCACCACTATCCCAGCCTTGTAGAGCATTGCCGGAGCTCCCTTAGAATCACCCCCCCGGTTTCTAAAGTCATCACCAATTTGCAACTCCATATTAATCCTTTATTTATTTATTTACTTTTTTAATTTCTTGATGAGCTACTCCCTTGAGTTTTTTTTTTGGGTTTGTCGTTGAATTTGATGATCACATAAATGTAGTTTTTGAAATGTGGAATTGTTAATTGTGCATGAATATTGCTTATATTTCATTTTAAATTAAAATTTACTTAATATTTGTCATCTAAAAGAAAAAAAAAAGCATTTATATATTAATTAGTTAACATAACCTTGCTATGTCGCATCCTCATTTTCTCAAAGTTGCTGCATCACTATGTTGATATTGTGTCATATCCACGTCCTTTGTTGGTATCAATGTTCCCTAAACATTCTAAATAGATGGTTGAAACTGGAAATGGTGCTATGGAATTGCTTGTCAAACCTTTGGTTATTAAAATCTCAATGGGAATATGAATTTTAGGAAGCAAGATGGGCTGTAAGCTTTGAATCATGAACAATTGCACTGAGTTGATTCATTTTGGTATCTTGAAGTACTTGAATGAACAAGTTATTTTTTGCTTTGTTCTATTCCTCTAATGGAACAATAGAATTGATCGATTGAGGAATGCATGGGTCAATAACAGCTTGTCAATCACCAAATCTTTAAGTCCCTTTTCTAGAGTCTGTTATTCTAGCAACTATGGTTGTTGTGAGCCTCACTTTGTAGACCTTCTAGGCGGCAAGGAAAGGCTACGATTTCAACTTTCTAGGACCCTTCCATGTTTGGTGCTGCTCTAGTGCTAATTGTCTTTGCACTGATTCAGGTATTTCAGTCTTCATGGTCAAGCTCAGTTTTATCTCCTCTCTCATTGATTGCAAATTTTTTACATTTAATTACATCACAAGTTCATGAAGTTTTACCATGCTTTTGAATGGTTTTACCATAATTTTCTCTCAATATCGAATACCATTTGAAATAAAAAATTGTTCTAATATGATTCAAAATTAAGAAAAACTAAATGCCAAGGATAAGTAAAATTAAAATGTTATTAATTGTGTGTTTTAGCGTATATTTTGTTGATTTAGGTGTAATCCCAAGAGAGGGGATGAATTGGGTATTTTAAAATCTTTCAAACTTATTTATCACTTAATCCCAATTCCTATGTTTAACAAATTAAATTCAAGAGTTTGAGGCTGATTTAAATTTATTTTATCAATAAATTCTTTTTACCCAATTAAGTGCGTGTGAGATTATTTAAACATACACACATGAAATAAAAGTAATGGAATGCAGTGCAGAAAATAAAGAGAGGAAGGGAAGAGAGAATGCCAATGCGATTTTACAAGGATCAGCCAACCTGACCTATGTCCTCGCCTTGAGCAACCCACTCAAGGATTCCACTAAAACCCCTGCTCCTTAAATTGGGACGGAGCTTCCCTTACATCCGCTGCTTACAAGAGGTACAACTTCCTCCTAATCCGCTGCTTGCAAGAGATACAACTCTCTCCTCAAACCCGGTTCACAACTCGAACCGTGATTACAATACACTATCAAATCTACAAAACACTCAATGTTACTTCTAACAAAGCTAGTGAGTACAATTGAAATTCCTAATACATAATCATATGATAAAACTTGAAGCACAGAATGTATGTAACAATATAATCATTATATGCAAGAGTATGATTCACTAACTTTCCCTTTTTATCAAATCTCCCAAAAAATATTTATATAAGTCAATGCTTTGGAGAACTTAGGTTAAATCTTTGAATACATAAAAAGCTTTGAAGATTGCAAATATTTGAAACACACTTTTCCACAACAATATTTCTCTCAAGTGTATATAGATAACCTTTAGACTTTTCAATCAAGTAGATTTTGAAATATTAAAAATATCAAGTCTTTGAATGAAAACTCACTTGAATCAAAAATATATAATAAATATAAAAAAGCTTTTCTCAAGTGGTAATCTTATCAAAATGATTTAATATATGCACATTCAAGATCGACCTCTTAACAAAAAATCAAAAATGGATTTTGCAATGACAAGCTCTTTGAAAAATAGATATCAATCAGCAAATCAGTTTAGATGAAGAAACTCTGAGAATAACTCTTAATGAGAAGATTGATTTACCAAAATGAAATCAAGATGTGTATGAAATTCCTTTGTTTTTCCAAATTGATTTGCCCAAGCTTGGTGAGTATAAGTTACAGTTCAGGCAATCGTATAGAAATATGTTCAAGTCTCTCAATTCTCTTTCAAAATTGTTGTTCTCTTCTCTTCTCTTTCAAAAGTCGTAAGCATTAGGGTTTAGATATTTAATATATAGGTATCTTTCCCTTAATATCAATCTTGACCGTTGGATCAAGAAATATCTCGTGTGTTCTTCATTAAAAATTAGATTTTTAAACTTTCCCGCAACTTCAGATGACTGAGGTTAAAGGCCTAGACGACTGAAGTTCCTTAGAGCTTCAAAAACTTAACCTTGACACAGGGTCAAACAACTGAAGTTGGGGTTCAGTCTTCTGAAGTGTCAGGTTCAAACGACTGAAGTCTGAGTTCAGTCTTCTGAGGTACTTTTGCCAGGTTATGTGTTTCACCATAAATTCTTCAGGTGACTGAACTTAATCTTCGGTCTTCTGAAGAAATTCTTTAGACGACTGAGCTTAACTTTGATCTTTTGGAGTTGCAACTTTAGGCTATTGAACGTTGAGTTTGGTCTACTGAAGTGACCTTTTCCTAGATTTTTCTTTCAAGTTTAAAAATATGTTTTGCTCTCTTTCTTGGCTCTTTTATAAAAATATTTTTTGGGGTTTTAAAAATATTTCTAAGTCCATAGATAACCCCTAATGATGTTCATGAAATGCATGAGTCCTAAGGTCATTCTAGGGTATATGTTGAGCCTCAAATTAAGTCATATGAAATGTAAATACATTCATTTCTAAATACTCATTCCCATAACGATCTTGAACTTGTTGCTTGCATCTTCATTCTTATACTCTTTGAGTTCCATGGATTGTGCCAAGATATGTATGCTTTAATCTTCATGGCTTCCATGACTTGTTATCCTTCCGTGCATGCTATATATTGACCTTATTCACAATCTCAATGCACAGATCAAATATCAAGTGATTTATCATTATCAAAACTGGATTGGATTCATAAAGTCAACGATCTCCCCTTTTTTTATAATGACAAATACACGAGCAAAAATATAGAATTAAATGAGTTACACCTAACAAGGCTGCCCCTTGAATAATGCATCATTAATTTAGTAAGTGAAATATGCTCATGCCAAATGTAATATGCTCATGTTCATACACAAGTTGTTTAACCTGATTATTCTCCTATAGTGTGATTTTCTCCCCCTTTACCTAATTAATGTTGCACAACAATTTTTGCTCCTACTTTTTCAACAATTTTTTCTATTGTCCTTTTCCCTTTACACAATTAGTTTTGCTTATCAATTTTTGCTCCTAATTTTTCTCCCCCTTTTGACATCAATAAAAAGGTGTATAATAATACATGAGTGGACATAGTCTTATATTCTTCTCCCCTTTAAATTTTAGAGTTTTGAACTTATTCAACCGACATTTGTGAAAGGATTGTACTGTGAAACATGTCTCCCTGTGTTACTTTAATGACATATAAGTGTATATGCAGACACAGTCATTAAACTTCAATGATTATGTGAGGATTAACATGTGGAAGTTAATATGCTCTCATCATTATGGGAGTGTAATACCAAATGTTAACTAATGTGATACCAAATGAGAACAAATGAGCTAACTATGAAATTTTTGACAAATTGTGAATATTAAGTGACATTGCTCCCCCTAGATTATATCATCTAATATAATTCTAGGAAACCATATTTATTTTAGCTCAGAAAAAATTCTTCCCTATTTTACTTATTTAAACTCATACACATTGTAGATTGTGCAAAAAAAGAAAAATCATCTCTCCCCCTTTTAGTTCTCATAAAAAATTTACTCAAGTATATATCTCTCACCTTTTGGATGTTCAAAAAAAATTGTACTATAGATATTTGCTTTAAATACATTCCGAAACGAATTATATCCAGAAAGACTAACCATACAGATCCTAATCATATCAATGCATTTCAAAACAAGATCATATGGTTAACTTAAGGAATTTTCGGCAAAACAATATATTTTTCATTTAGAGTATTCAATAGAATCATCATAATTGAGTGCATGCCACAGAAATTTCACTGCACATCTAAGCAAAAGAAATATTGGTAAGCATAATAAGATAGGAAAGGATTTTGAGATGTTTCCCCTATGAATTTGAATACTTGCGTAGATGAAATGAAATGCTTATGCTTATCATAGATTAATTTCACTACTAGTTCAAATTCATATACGCAATCATTGTAAAATATTTTAGGCCAATGATAGTGATACTATAATGCACATGAGTTTTTTATGCTCTATCTCTAGGGATGGAGCTCAGCTTCCCTAAATATTTTCAAGCATGCAACAAGTTTAGTTCAGTATAGTTAAAAAAAATCATGTGGTTAACATGTTGTATCAAATATGCACAAAAGAATTTACACATACCATTCATGATTTGATGCCAGATGTAAATACAAGAAATGATACTAAATATGATTATGCTTATGTTTCAGAGCCATAGTATTTTTAAGTTAATTTGCTCCCCTTCAGTTATACACTTATCATATTCTTATGTTTTTTCCTTGTAATCATTCTTCACCAATTTAGCCAAGTGTTCTTAGATTTTGAATGATTTATACTTGACTTTACCTGCTTTAGCTTAAAAGACCAAAAAGTCATAAAAAATTTTACTACAGGATTATAAGCCTATATTGCTTCTTTTCTTATGGATCTCAACGCATAGGTTTCCTAGTCATTTGCATTATCATATAAATTGAAACCTATAGCATATAACTTAGTCATTTGACATATTCAAAATATTCTAATAGATTTGACTTGAAGTTTGAGAGCTTGTGAAGTGAGATTTTGCAAATACTCTTAACAATTTAATTATCATTAAGTTCATAAGAATATTCATTGTGTGTGGACAATATTCAAAACATTTTCGTGGAAGTGAATATTTCCAACCACTTAGGCAAAGAGCAATTTTGAGAGAATATTAATTTTTGAATACCGCTTTTAGGTATTTCTGATTTTCCAATTATTAGTCGGTACCTTATAAGTATGTCTTCAATTTTAAGCAAGGGTAGGAGCCTATAATAGATGAATCTTTACTAGATATGATCATGGTATGGTAAAAATTTCTTGTGGAGGATATTGCTTAATCACAAATCATAAATTAGGGATTTTTACATTTTAAGCACAAAGAGAATATTTATTAAAAATGTCTTTGTACACAATTTTATCCCATAGAGAATTCCACTAATTTGATTATAACAAGATATCTTTTAATAAGCACTTGAAATGATTGATCAGTGCTTGTGGCTAGAATAATGACTGATTTAACCATTTGAGGCTCCAAGAATGAGTTTAGGATTAGATGATTTTTAAAATATGATTTATTCCTAAGGGTCAGTCTGATGCAATGGACATAATCCGCTTTAACTTAGGATTTTAATATTTAAGCATGTGTTAAGCAAGAATTGTTCATTAAACAGCAATGCTTAAATTTATTTGGAAGTGGATTTATTCTTCAATGTTATGAGTCAAATGTTACTCACTACAAAGATATAAGGTTCCTAATATTTTACCAGTTAATCTCTTAACCTACACTTTGAATACATCAAGATTTGCATGCTATTCAATGTTTTAACATTTTACCCAATCATTACAATATAAAAGCATTAGGTAGTTAGATTTGATATATTGCTTAAAGGAATCATATTAATTTAACTTTCTTGTAGGATTCTTAGTATATTAATAGTGTAGTAAATACACATACTAAGATTTTACATTTTAAGCACATACTATTCCCCAAGGCTATTAGTCATCACGACCCTATAACTAGTCCTAAGGACAACGAAAGAATTAAATAATCATGTAATTCTAATTTGAACCTTTCTTGATTACCCATGTCATTTTCTTGTCTATGTCTCGGACACCTCTAAATGGACACTTATATCGGGTATGCCCATTCATTTTACAAAATAAGCAAGTTTTATATATTCATGAGACGTTATGCTTATTTATTTTATCCTTGCTTAATGAGGCAAAGCTATGGAATTTTTGAGATACATTCGAACCGTTTTGGAAATATAATTTCTTTTAACTTCTAAGGGTTTATTTGAACTATCTTCACTTGTAACCCTAGAAATTGTTTCAGCACGTTCATTTATTTTTCTATCTAAACAGGTGATCTTCAGAATCTTCATGATTTTCTTCTTTTCTAGAATAGCATAATAATCTTTTAATTTCTCTAACTGTTTAGCTATCCTTTCATTTTCATTTTTCAAACACATTTTTTCCTTAGCTATATTAGCTAAAAGCTTATGCATTTTAACTAAAGCCTTTTCTAGATCTCCATATGAAGACATGCTTTCGTTACACAATTCGACATGTGATTTAACACAAAATTTATCACAATAAACATCATATGAATCATTCCACACATTATTAATGGAATTATCAATAGATGATTCCACACATGATTCATTACAAGAATTGTCATAATATCCATCATTTGAATTATCGCATGCATCAATAGCAATATTGTCACAAGGGACACTACATGAATCATTATTAGAATTATCAACGCATGATTCATTACATAATATAATGCAGGATTCATCACATGATTTTTCATAAGATTTATCACAAAAATTATTTCCTAAATCAATAAATGAATCATTATGTGAAATAGGCTGAGATACATATACCTCCTCCTCGACTAACCCATTTTGTTTACAATTTACCACCTTTTGATCATTTGAACTTGACCTTTTCGAAGTGGTGGTTTCTTTCTCCTATGTTTCTCCATACTTCCTATCAAGTTCTTCCCAAATATCTCTTGCACATGTACATGCCATAAATTCATGAAAAATATTAGAATCTAAAACACGATAAAACATATCCATGGCATTTGAATTTGCATGTATTAAACTAGTATCATTTTCATTTGTGGAAACACAAATTCCTTTAACTATTACTTGCTAGGTCATCCAGTCCATTGATTTTATAAAAACACTCAGTTTTAGTTTCCAAGCGGAAAAATTTTCACCGTAGAATATTGGAGGGCTAAGATAAGAGCGTCCCTCACCGAATATGGTTACACTGATGTGAGCCATGTGATCCTTTTACAAATGACCTATTAAGTCTATGTAAACCCGCTCTAATAGAAAATGTTGATTTATGTGTTATCCCAAGAGGGGGGGTGAATTGGGTATTTTAATATCTTTCAAACTTATTTATCATTTAATCCCAATTTCTATGTTTAACAAATTAAATGCAAGAGTTTGAGGTTGATTTAAATTTATTTTATCAATGAATTATTTTTACCCAATTAAGTACGTGTGAGATTATTCAAACATACACACACAAAATACTAGTAATGGAATGCAGTGCGGAAAATAAGAGAGTAAGGGAAGAGAGAATGCAAATGCAATTTTACGAGGTTTAGCCAACTCGGCCTACGTCCTCACCTTGAGCAACTCACTCAAGGATTCCACTAAAATCCGTACTCCTTAAATTGTGATGGCGCTTCCCTTACATCCGTTGCTTATGAGGTACAACTTCCTCCTAATCCGCTGCTTACAAAAGATACAACTCTCTCCTCAAACCCGGTTCACAACCCGAGCCGTGATTACAATATACTATCAAATCTGCAAAACACTCAATGTTGCTTCTAACAAGGCTAGTGAATACAATTGAAATTCCTAATACATAATCATATGATGAAACTTGAAGCTTAGAAGGTATGTAACGATATAATCATTATATGCAAGAGTATGAATCACTATCTTTCCCTTTTATCAAATCTCTCAAAAATATTTATATAAGTCAATGCTTTGGAGAACTTAGGTTAAATTTTTGAATACATAAAAAGCTTTGAAGATTGCAAAGATTTGAAACACACTTTGTCACAACAATATTTCTCTCAAGTGTATATAGATAACCTTTAGATTTTTCAATCAAGTAGATTTTGGAATATTAAAAATATCAAGTCTTTAAATGAAAACTCACTTGAATCAAAAATATCTAATCAATAACAAAAGCTTTCTCAAGTGGTAATCTTATCAAAATGATTTAATATATGCACACTCAAGATATACCACTTAACAAATATTCAAAAATGAATTTTGCAATGACAAGCACTTTGAAAAATATTTATCAATTAGCAAATTAGTTTAGAAGAAGAAACTCTATGAGAATAACTCTTAATGAAAAGATTGATTTTCCAAACCTCAATACCAAAATGAAATCAAGATGTGTGTATAAAATCCCTTTGTTTTTCTGAGTTGATTTGCCCAAGCTTGATGAGTATAAGTTCGAGTGTGGGCAATCGTATAGCAATATGTTCAAGTCTCTCAATTCTCTTTCAAAAGCGTTGTTCTCTTATCTTCTCTTTCAAAATTCTTAAGCACTAGGGTTTAGATGTTGAATATATAGTTATTTTGCCCTTAGAATCAATCTTGACCATTGGATCAAGAAATATCTCGCATGTTCTTTCATTAAAAATTAGATTTTTAAACTTTCCCGCAACTTCAGACGACTGAGGTTAAAGGCGTAGACAATTGAAGTTCCTTAGAGCTTCAAAAAATTAACCTGGACATAGGGTTAGACGATTGAAGTTGGGGTTCAGTCTTCTGAAGTGTCGGGTTCAGACAGCTGAAATCTGAGTTCAGTCTTCTGAGGTGCTTCTACCAAGTTCTATGTTTCACTATAAATTCTTTAGGCAACTGAACTTAATATTTGGTCTTCTGAAGAATTCTTCAGACGACTGAGCTTAACTTCGGTCTTCTAAAGTTGCAGCTTCAGGCGATTGAATGTCGAGTTCGTTCTACTGAAGTGACCTTTTCCTAGATTTTTTCTTTCTAGTTTAAAATTTTCCTTTGCTCTTTTTCTTGGCTCTTTTATAAAAATATTTTCCGAGTTTTAAAAATATTTCTAAGTCCATAGATAACCCCTAATGATGTTCATGAAATGCATTGGCCCTAAGGTCATTCTAGGGTATATGTTGAGCCTCAAATTAAATCATATGAAATGTAAATACATTCAGTTTTATATACCCATTCCCATGACGATCTTGAACTTGTTGCTTGCATCTTCATTCTTGTACTCTTTGAGTTCCATGGATTGTGCCAAGATATGTATGCTTTAATCTTCATGACTTCCATGACTTGTTATCGTTCCGTGCATGCTATATATTGTCTCTGTTCACAATCTCAATGCATAGATCAAATACCAAGTAATTTTTCATTATCAAAACCAGATTGGTCTCACAGAGTCAACATATGTTTTATTGAGGGATATATATTCACACATGATTTCAATATCCTTTAAAACTTCAAGTTGTCAAAACTTAAATATTTTTTGCTCTTGATATAGTATAACAATTAAAATTTTTAAAATTTATAATTTTTATTATTGCTAGTTATTATTTTTATCTTTCTTAAAGCTAGTAAGTGATTACTAATCTATGAACACATATTTATGCTCCTATATTTGATTATAAAAATAAATAAAGAAATATCAAGAGAATCTAATCTTAAGTATGGCCCTCTGAAAAAATTTTGTTTTGAACTTAAATCGTAGGGTTTCCTCTTTACTGGCCAATGCCTCCGCGAAGGAATCCCTGGGCAGCCTCAAAGTGGCAGAGGGTTAAGGACCTACAAAGGGAAGAGTAATTTTCCAAGGGTCGAGCTGTACTGAGTGAGTACGAAAGGATTTCGGATGAGACGAGACCACGAAGGGTGACTCTTGAGGATGTGCAGCTGCCCCCAGTACGTTCCGATGTGCCACCCATTAGAGAGCAGTCCTCCAATGTTACCCCACAGCTAACAGAGGATATGCCTACTCATCCGGTGTTGTTTCGTACAATTAGTCCAACCATGCCATATGATTACGATAATCCACCTCTGATGGACATTCCTGACCATTTGCTGCCTCGGGCCCTTAGGCCACACCCATACAGGGAACAACCACCCTCCCCTCTTACCCCTAAATTGCGTCGTCTTCTGGAGGAAATGGCATGGGACTGAGATGCCACTAGAGCAATAGCCTCATCTTGTTGCTCGTGCAGTTCCGATTCTGATTCTGACTCTAATTAGGATAGACTAGATCCTTGGGATCTTTTTATGCGCTTTCTCTTTTTCTTATGTACTGTGCTCATCCACCCTTTGCTTTTATTTTATTTATTTTTCTTTTATTTGTTTTTTATTGTATTATGTTTTACCATGCTTTTGAATGGCTATACGTGTGCTTCGATGTGTCTATCTACATTGTATTGCCTCTGAAATTAATGAAAATACATGGAGCTTTTGGTTTCTACTTGTATTTTGTGTTTCACAATATCATTACGTTTTTCTAACTCTTCTTGGAATTTATGTGGATGTTACTTACACAGATAAAGTAGGCAAATAAGTGTTCATTTTTTTTTATTCTTGTTGTGTATTCATTTGAGCTAGAACACGGTTTGAAAATCTTTGGAACAACAATGTTTAAAATACAGTGAAAAGCTAAGAACTAAATGTCATATGAAGTAAACTAGCAAATTAATTACTGTCATTTCTTGTGTTCATTGAAGTTTAGACCCGTTCAAGAATGGTTACTATACATTTATGCCTCATTATACATGTGAGACAAAACAATTATTTAAATTCAATTGATTATTAGTCATACTATGTTGACTAATAATCAATTGAACATGTTAATTATTTGTTTCACTTATGATTAGTAATGTTTGTATTTCAACCATTCTTGGATTGTCCATTGTGGACAATTCAAGAAATTGTATTTATGTTGTTGTCATCGTTCACGCTTTGTCAATTTTCATTATATATTTTGAGAGCATCTCTGCTTGTGTTCTATGGGTGCAGAGTGGATGTCGTGATAATTTGTTAGCGATAGAAAACTAGCAATATGTTCACTTCCCCCATCTTGTGTACTTAGAGATCCATGGGGAGATGCTGCAGAAATTTATAATGACTACGACGAAGGAATTTGAGCGATTGATCGTAAGGTAAATGCAACATTCTTGAATGGGATAGGATCTGTACCCTTTAAATGGAAGGTCGTTGATTATAAGATTCACGATGCATGCATCATAAACATTATGAGAATGTAATCAACACCATTTACTTGAACATGTTATAGGGTAATTAACGAACATGGATAAGAGTTAGATGAACGCTTGGGGTAGGTTTTTTCCAGAATACGTGAAAGGGGTACATGATTTCATAGAGTTCGCGCGTCGTCGTATAGACAAAGACAATAGAATAAGGTGTCCTTGCAAGAAATGCCAAAACATAACATTCAAACACATTGATCTGGTCCGTTCACATTTATTAGACTTTGGAATGGAGAAAAGGTACACAAGATAGGTGTTCCATAGTGAAGATTATGCAGTTCAGAGCGATGATGATGATGGTGAAGATGAGGGGGCAAATATAGTAGGTGGTGATACACGTTTGGAAGGGTTAATCGAAATGGTAGGTGACTTGCAAAGGGGGATTGCAGTGGACATGGACGATGTCAGTGTGTTATGTACTGGTAACGAATCTACTTCAGCAGGTACCATACCTTGCGATCCTAGTACGTTGAATTGACTCAGTAAACCATTTGCTAATCTCGTGAGGGATGCACAGGTGCCCCTATATCCAAACTATAAAAAGTTCTCAAAATTAGAGTTTCTGATAAAGTTACTTTATGCAAGGACAATGCATGGGTTATCTCAGAGTGCATTCAACATGCATTTAAGCCTCATTAAGGTAGCACTGCTTGATGGTGAAATACTTCCGAAGTCTTTTTATAAGGCGCAGACATACATGTGTGAATTGGGTCTCAGTTACACTCCAATACATGTGTGTAGGTATGATTGTGCATGTGCCCAGTATGTGGTGAACCGAGGTATACAACTAATCAGAAAAAGGGTAAAACGATCCCCCAAAAATTTTTGCAATATTGTCCATTAATCCCGTGATTGCAACGATTGTACATGTGCAAAAATACTATTGTCGATATAAAATGGCATTAAAAGAAACGTCTTCAAGATGGAAACACCCTTAGCCATCCGGCGGACTCCGAAGCTTGGGCTGATTTCGATAAAAAGCATCTGTGGTTTGCTAGTGATCCTCACAACATCAGACTTGGCCTTGCTTCAGATGAATTCAATCCTTTTAGTAACATAAACAAACCATATAGCATGTGGCCAGTTATGATGATGTTATACAATATGCCGCCATGACGATGTATGAAAGAACACTTCATTTATATGTCCCTGCTTATTCCTAGACTGAGGACACCTGGTAATGATATTGATGTGTACCTATGCCTATTAATTAATGAGTTGATAGAACTATAGGAAAAATAAGTGGAGACATTTGATGTGGAAATCAGGACAACCTTTCGAATGCATACTGTAGTGTTGTGGACAATTAATGATTTTCCCACTTACGACAACCTGTCGGGTTGGAGCACAAAAGGTTACTTAGCATGCCCAATATGTAATAAGGATGCTGGGTCATTATCCTTGAAGCATGGATGCAAGTTATGCTTTATGTGTCATCGTCGTTTTTTACGACCTGGACATCCTTTGAGGACTCATGGCATCAAAAGCTTTAATGGAAAACTTGAACGAAGGTTGCAGTCAAAATGACTAAGTGGGGAAGAAATATTAAAACAGCTCAGGTTGATCGGAGATATGAAATTTGGGAAACCACCAACCAGAAGAAAAAGAAAACATGCTGAGTGGGAGTTGAATTGGACAAAGAGAAGCATCTTCTTCGAGTTGCCATACTAGAAAGATCTTCCACTATGCCACAACTTGGATGTCATGCACATCGAAAAGAACAATTGTGAGAATGTAATTTGTACATTGCTGGATATAAATGGGAAGATAAAGGACATCACAAATGCTCGTCGCGACATGGAAGATATGGGAATAGGCCTGAGTTGCACCTGTTTTGTGATGGGGACAAACTTCTCATGCCATTAGCTTCTTACACATTTTCGAAGGATGAGAAGAATAAATTCTTCGAATGGTTGAAATCAGTGAAGTTCCCTGATGGATATGCATCAAACATAGCTCAATGCATAAACACGAAGGAAGGTAAGATGTTACGAATGAAAAGTCATGACTGTCACATCGTTCTACAACGGGTTCTACCCATTTTCTTTCATGGAAACTTAACCGAAGATGTTCGCTCAGTTCTGATTGAACTGGGGATCTTTTTTCGACAGTTGTGCTCCAAAAAATTGAGTGTAACCATGCTTAAACGATTAAAGGATAACATCATGATCATACTAAGTAAGCTAGAGAAAATATTTCAGCCAACATTCTTCGATGTGATGGTCCAGCTAGCCGTCCTTTTACCAAGGGAGGTCATAATTGGAGGACCGGTCCAATATCGTTGGATGAATCCTATAAAGAGATAAATTTTAAACTCCTTCTATAATGGTCACGTGATTTCCTCTTCTTCTTATTTTTTTTCCTTTTTGTGTCTACAGGTCAATAATGCTACGTAAAATGCACAGGTTCTTGTCCACTTTGAAGGGGTACGTGCGCAATAAGGTACAGTCGGAAGGTTCAATCATTAAGGCATACATTGACAGTGAATGTCTTACATTTTGCTCAATGTATCTACATTACATTGACACAAAGTTCACTCACGATGAGCGAAATGCAGACGTTCATGCTATTAATACCAAAGATAAAGAACCGAGGAGCTCTATATTTTAAGAAAATGTTCAGCCGTTTGGTGCACGGGTTTACAATTTCATGGATATGCCCGACCTACAAAAGGGCCATTTTTACGTCCTCAATAATTGTGATGAAACCGTTCCATATATCGAGTACGTGGTTCGAAACTCCTTACTTTGCAATATATTTACATATGCGTATATTTATACTTACTTGACGTTAACATGTACTATTGTTGCATATAGCGAACATAAAGCTGAACTTCTGGCCCAAAATGAACGGAATGTCGATGATAGACATAAGAAGGAATTTATCAATTGGTTTGGGAGCCATGTAAGTAACAAATACTGCCTGAGTACGAAGCAATGTACATTGTCAATATTGATGGTTTACTCATCTAAACAATTATTTATTTTATAGATCAAAGTCATGTATTGTAATAAAGAACCATCGACAAGTAAAGATTTGTACGCATTAGCATGTGGCCCCGATCAACGAGTTAACCGCTACAGTGGTTGCATTGTCGATGGGTTACGATTTCATACAAAGTCCCTCGAACTGAATAGAAGAACCCAAATATCTGGGGTTGCGGTGCTAGGCATAAAAGGAGATAAAGAAATTGACTACTTTGGTATCTTGGATGACATTATAGAGCTTAACTATGGAGCCAACAAACTCGTCCACTTTTCAAGTGTACTTGGTGGGGCATTGGCAATAAAAAGATTAGGATAAACATGGATGCCTACCTTACTAGTGTCAATTTTAACAAGACCTGGTATCAAAATGAAAGGACACCAAATTGAAGGGTGAATGGCATATGGCCCAAAAGATTCCTCCTCGAAGTTTGTATGCTATTACAGAAGTTGCAGATGGGGAGAATAGTGCCAGTGAGGCTGCATTTCAAGAAAATGAGTCATCTATCAGTGCAGCAGCGCAATCTGCTTTCAATGTTGTCGAAGAAGGAGCCGATCCTATATTATTGAATAGGGATGGTGCCACAGCAGAACACATAGGGACTTCTGACATTACAATTGAACCTTATATAGACGTTCACTTTATTGACAAAGAGGACACTGATGGGGAAGATGAAATAGGGGTCAAGTACTGTAGTGAAGAGGAAGACACTTTAGAAAGTAAGGATGATACTGATATTGAGGACGTATACGGGGGTAAGCACGTTATGTTTGTCACTATGTATCTAACATGTGTAAATAACTAAAAATATATGTATTATGCATCCATCTAATATTTGTACTTCTTATATTTACATGTCTAATATTTTGCAAACATGGCACCAGGAGGTCGACGTGGGCGACTTCCTTCCAAGCACTCCACTACATTGCATGAGGATGATCCGACATCCTTGAGACAGGCGGAACCCGTCGATCCTGATGTGGCGACACCATTGTCTAAGCCATCGACACCTCAGTGAGATATGGTTACCATAGCTCGGGATGACACGCCAGGTGAGTTGCCCACCATGATCAGCAGCATTGGTAAGGTTTTATTTTATTTATTTAGATGTAAACTATTGATTTTTATTCACATGTATGATTAAAATATTGTTCTTAATTTAACTCTTCTTTCAGCATCGACATCCACGGCCAGGTCAGGTCGTGGTGTCGCGAAGAACACGACACTGAAGAAGCACCTGCAAAGGACGGGGCAGCACATTAGGATCGACATTCCTCCAGGCTTCACCACCCCACATGATGATTAGTGCCCAGCATGGACACAAGAGCTCGACATTGTATACCGACAATATGCTCTAGTCACTGCCTTTAGCTGGCCGCAGTTGACAGAGGCATAGCGCATGGTTCTTTACATACACATCTTGGTAAGTAATCCCAAACCTTTTTTTTTTTAACTTTTAATATACTAGCCAAACAACTATCTAACATTATAAATGTATTACCTATATAGGAGGAATTCAATATGGACATTATCCACGCAGACCATGTGAAGAGGGTGGTGGAAGTCTAACTTTGCAATAAATTTAAGTCCTATCATGCGAAAATGCGAGAACATTTTCGTACAATGGGAGATGAAGCAGACATACGATAAGATATCCCAAGAGGATTGGGAGGTGGTGTGTCACCATTTCCTCGATCCACACTATCAAGTGATGTGTTTGTATTATAATATCTATTTTAAGCTTTGTTATGGCTAATAAGAAGTCTTGACATCATTTTTGTAGGCTGTATGTGAAAAAATGTTGCGAACCACAGCAAACTCCCGACGACACATTGCGGTGGGTCGAGGTTATTCACCAATCATCAACGGGTAATTGCTATATATAAACTATTTGACGAATACATACGCCATTAGTATTAATGATGTTTTATATGATAATGTAGTGTGATCCTGTGACTGGCGCCGAGGAGCTGCTACCAGATCTTTATCAGAGAACGCACCAACGACGATCGGGGGAGTGGTGCAATGGTGTGCAGAGGAAACATGTAAGTAAAATTAAATATGTAGTTTATAATTTTTTCAAAACATCGAAGTTGTATTCTCATTTCTTATTTTTTATCATTTTCATGACTGAAAATAGGCACAGATGGTCGAGCTGAGAGATGCACCTGTTGAAGAGGGGAGCCAGCAAATGACTGATTACTAGATAGCTGCTCAGGTGCTTGGAGAACGAACAGGGCACTGGGTGAAAGGACTTAGAAGTGGATACATTGCCCCCACAACATCGTCTTCGATGGGTGCAGCGGCTCGTGCTAAGCTAGAACGAGCGCATTGACAGATCGACGCTCGGGCGGACGAGATGGATTAGCAAGTGCAAATGGTGGAGCTAAAGAACCAGGAGTTGAGAAACTTGGTGTCTAACGTCACATTGGAGAACCAGAGTTTGAAAGAAAAGGTGTCCACCTTCAAAGCCACGCTCGCAACTATGATGAACAGGCAAGCACAGTTCAAAGAAATGATGCGCCAATCTCGATTAGATGATGCAGGTGGCTTCTCTCATTAGAATGTATGTCATTGTTCTATTCTTGTGCATTAAAAATTTAGCATCTATACCACATCGAGTAGGAATTTTTAGATAATACTCTAATACATGGATGTTTGAATTGATAGGTAAATTCGTCCAGAAGCATGTTTGAACTGATAGGTAAAAAAATTTTATTTCATGATATATATAGCATATTCTTACCGCATATTAATTTCAAAGATTAACTTAATTTTGTATGCATGTTGCTGCATATTCTCCTGCACATTAATTAGGCATCTCACTATACATAAATATATTCATCATCCCATAAAGATTTGGAATCACACTACACTTAATTTTTTTTTATCAGTAAAAGTAAATATATATTGATCAAAATATTATATATAGAGTTCACTGAGCATACCCAGAAAAAATGGAAAGATAAAAGTCCCTATACAAAGAGTAAATGCATGTTTGGGAATACTTCCACATTTCCATACCTCTTTGAACCAGTGTACCGGGCTTCCTTTATTTCTCCAATAGTTATAAGTCTGCTTTGTAGACAATTGACCCTCTACCACCTATGTATTTAGCAATTTCTCAGCTTCCCCATGGTTTCTCACACAGGATAAGGAAGGGGAGAGACCATGTTTATCAGTTTTACTCTGCTTTTCATTTCCAGCTAGCTTCCGGTAATCCAGCATCCAATTTGATATTGCCCTTACCCTCAATGGTATTGCTAATACTAGCTTGAGAAGCTAGGGAAATCTGTTCCATAACTGGATTCACATCCATATGTATTCCCTCATTCACCTTCTTATCCTCCACAATTTTCATTTGGTTTTCATTCCCAACAATATTATTCTTAAGTACATAAATTTTTTTAACAGTTGCACTTTCCTTTCCTTCTTTTTCTTTCTTGCTATTGCAGAAATTTACTGAGTGACCCACCATTTTGCAGAAGGAACAATACCTGGGGAGGTTTTCATAGAACACTTCTTGGTCCCTTCTGCGTGTCCTTGCAAATTAATATTAGAAAATTAAAAAAAAAAAAAAAAAAACTCCATTTCAAATATGTTGTGTATGCTTAAAAAAATGAATAAATTTTGTTGGTTTTCAAAATAGAGATGAAAATTATTTTGCATTTTTTGAGTAAATGAAGAAATAAATAATAGGTAAAAGTTATATCCTTTGTTAGATGGTAATATTTATATCATTTGTTAGATTCTTAGTACTTCATCGGATGTAATAAATGAGTCCATTGTAAACTCACTATGCATCGACATCATTAGATGCATTTTCTCATTAGATGTGCAAGTCTTACAAGCAATAATAAATTGTGTTTTAAAAGTTTCCTAGTAATATTTTCTTAATGTATGGTATTATGTTATATGAATTGTATATTGAACTACTGATATACATGCTTGTGTTGAACGCCAACTGCAGACTAATGCAGAACATTGTGAATTGCATGCTAGTAGTGGATTTAGGTTCTTGCGTGCTCAAATTCACTAGTATATGCACGATGCGTATTATTATGATTTGTTTGCTTGAATCTATTAGATTTTAGTGCAGGATTTTTTTGGAAAATGTCCAATTTATAGAGGGCATGCTGCCGAAATTTTGGTAAAGTTTTTCCAGAATTATCTCGTGTACGAAGAAAAGTATGTGTGATCAGTAAAAACTTAAAGTCATTCTAACTCGTGCCTCTCACGTGTTGATATTCTTAAGAAAAGAGGCAATCTTAGTCTTATCATTCAAAATCTAAAACACTTGGCTAAGAACAACAATATATAGAATATAGTGAAAGGTCAAGAACTAAATGCCATTTAAGTAAGTGAAAACCAATTATGAAAATTAAAACCCATTAAAGAATCACAACTCAAAACCTCCTATATATTGAAAACTTTTATAGTCAAACTCAAGTTAGCAAATTAAATCCTAAGGACCAAAGTCAAACTCAAAAATCTCCAACCAAGTAAAGGCAATCTTAAAACCTTCTAAACCAGATTCCACCACTATCACTAAATAGAGGAAAAACAAACCATAATCCATTTCCTCAATCTATAGCCAAAGCTTTTTATGTCCATAACTGAATCCAAGAAAGCCCAACTCAATCTATCACAAGCCTTCTAACAATCTAAGTAACAACTTCATGCACAACCCAAGCTGCATCAAGAATGCTTAAGAAGCAATCGTCTAGATAAAACTAGAAAACCGTAGTTGAATTGTGTTTTAACGTTTTCCTAGTAATATTTTCTTCATGGTTGGTATTATGTTATATGAATTGTCTATTGAACTATTGGAATACATGCTTGTGCTGAACGCCAACTACATGGCTGATGCAGTACATTGTGAATTGCATGCTGGTAGTGGATTTAGGTTCTCGCATGCTTGAAATGTTTTATTTTGTGAAAACAATCATGTTTCAAGAACATATTTTATAGGAAAATGTCCAATTTACAAATGGCATGCTGCCGAAATTCCGTTAAAATTTTTTTAAAAAAACCACGTACAAAGATAATTATGATAAAATGAATGTTAAAATATTTTTGAAAGAATGAGTGAAAGTTAAACAAAAATTCATTTCATTAAGTCCTAAATTTGCATCTATTAACATACATAACATATCATTTGCTTTTAACTATGGATAAGCATTAACATTTGTCCACCACTAGGGATACTCTGTTTTGAGAACGAGTTAAAGTGTTTACATGTGTTGTTTGATGCATGCAACTGTATATATTCATACATATGTCATTCACATTCATTTTAGCTATTCGTTTAGGGTTGAAAATTATTGTACGACGCACTCTCTATATTTTTCTTCCTGATTATACTGAGTGCCAACTCTCCATTATGTTCTCCATTTGTGTACTAATTTTTTTTTTTTTTTATGATTCTTAATTTGTAGGGTTCGCGGCTATCATAACATCAGCACGATGTCATGCATGCACTACAGTTGTCGGATGCAACTTTTGATTATTTCTTTATAATTTTTATTGTTATTTGAACAAATGGAATTTCTATATTTTAAGTTGAATTTGTATAATGTATATAGATTTATGAACATATGTTTTTTTTTATTTTAATTGAATTTGTATTTGAATTCGAAATTTTGAATAATTTATGATTTTTGTACTTATTATGGTTTGAGGTTATGTATGCGAAAATGTAATTACAGATTTTTAAAGGAATTGATGGTTCAAAAAAATCAGTATTAAAAAAAATTTTAATTTCTTAATTATTAGTGAAGGATTCAAATTTATCACTAATAGTATAGCATTAGTGAAGGATACAAATTTGTCACTAATAGTACAGTATTAGTGAAAGATTCACATTCGTCACTAATAGTATGATATTAGTGAAGAATTTCAATCCTTCACTAATATTGCACTATTAGTAATGAATTATAAATTCATCACTAATACCCTTCTATTAGTGACGAATTTGAGTTGCGCCTATGTTGAATTTATAGTGACAGTGTTAGAGTTTTACTGACGGTTATAATCTGTCACTAATACTCCATTATTAGTGACGAATTTAAAATTCGTCACTAATAGTTAGTAGTAACGGTAGATATAGCAACCAAATTAAAATCATCACTAATACTTACAAATTCGTCACTAATACTATAAGTGACAAATTTATAAGTATTAGTGACGGATTTGATCCTTCACTAATACCCTGATTTTTTGTAGTGTAATTATGTTAAATGTGAAATTTCTAAGTTGGGTTATATCATATTTACATACTGTCAGATAGTGCCATTGTATTATTTGATTCAGGTGCAACCCACTCGTTTGTGTTTTGAAGATTTGTTAAACTATATGGGTCAGAGGCTCAATTGTTAGAGGCCAAGTTAGGAGTGGGCATACCGACAAGGTCAATGTTAATATGTAGGAAGGTGGTCAGGGATTACCCGGTAGAGATTTAGGGGAGAGTGTTGCCTACTAGTTTAATAGTCCTTGATATGCATGGTTTTGACATCATTCTCGGCATGGACTAGCTAGCATTCAGCTATGCGAGCATTGACTGCCGCAAGAAGGAGGTGGTATTCAGACCTCCTGGGAAGCTGGAGTTTGTATTTGTTGGGTCATGTGTGCGTTCGGCACCACGGATCCTTTCTACTATCCAGAAGAAGAGGTTACTTCTGGAGGGATGCTAGGGTTACCTCGCAATAGTGAAGGAAGCACCAAAGGAGGAGCTCAAGTTGGAAGATATCCCAGCGATAAGGGAGTTCTCTGATGTTTTCTAAAGTATTTACCAGGGCCACCTCCTAATCATGAGGTGGAGTTTACAACTGATATGATCCCAGGGACAACACCAATCTCCCAAGCCCCATATAGAATGGATAAAGTTGAATTAAAGGAGTTAAAGGAGCAACTACAAGAACTTCTAGACAGGGGGTTTATCAGACCAAGTGTATCGCCCTAGGGTGCACCGGTGTTGTTTGTGAAGAAGAAAGATGGGTCAATGAAGATGTGCATTGACTACCGGAAGATTAATAAAGTAACAGTGAAGAACAAGTATCCACTACCCCAAATTAATGACCTGTTTGATCAGCTTCAGGGTATGCAAATTTTCTTTAAAATTGATCTGCAATCTAGATATCATCAGGTGAAGGTTAGATTAGATGATGCATCAAAGACAGTTTTTCAAACTTGGTATGGACATTATGAGTTCTTGGTTATGCCATTCGGGTTGACGAATGCTCCAGCAATATTTATGGATCTGATGAACAGGGTATTCCATGAGTACTTAGACCAATTTGTTATTATGTTCATAGATGATATTCTAGTCTACTCGAGGAGCCCTGAGGAGCATGAGGCTCATCTGAGACTAGTACTTTAGGTGCTCAAGGAAAAGAAGTTATTTGTTAAACTTAAGAAATGTGAATTCTGGCTAGAGCAGGTTGCATTTCATGTGGTATCCAAGGAAGGAATTTTAGTGGATCCGAGCAAAGTAGAGGTTGTAGTTGATTGGACAAGGCTAAAGAACATGCAAGTAGTCAGAAATTTTCTAGGTCTTTCTGGATACTACCGTTGATTTGTTAAGGGATTCTCCAGATTATCAGGGTCTTTGACTCGACTCACAAGGAAGAATGTGAAGCTTGACTGGACCAACAAATGCGAGCAGAGCTTCTAGGGGTTTAAGCAGTGTCTAGTCATTGCCCTAGTGTTGACCCTTCCTTCAGGTGAGGGTGGATTTGTAATCTACAGTGACACATCGTAGAAGGGACTTGGTTGTGTTGTAATATAGCATGGGAAAGTCATTGCGTATGCATCTTGCCATTTGAAAGAGTACGAAAAGAACTATCCTACATACGACTTGGAGCTGGCAGCAGTTGTGTTTGAGTTGAAGATCTGGCGACACTATCTTTATTGTGTAAGGTGTGAGATCTTTACTAACCATAAGAGTCTTAAGTACTTCTTCACCTAGAAGGAGCTAAATATGAGACAGCACAAATGGCTTGAGTTGAGAAAGGATTATGACTACACCATTAGCTATCACCCAGGAAAAGCGAACGTAGTAGCCGATGCATTGAGCCAGAAATTTGGGGGTACGTCAGCCTCAATAGTTATGGCTTCACACCAAATCATGATGGACCTGGAGAGGTTGGGTGTAGAATTGGTATAAGGGAATCATCAGGCGTTCATTTCTAGCATGGTGGTTCAACCGACTTAAGGGAGAGACTCAGAATAGCTCAGTTGAAAAATGCAAAGTTGATCGAGATTGTAGAGAAGATACAGGATAAGCAGCACACAGACTTTAATGTTGTTGAGGATGGAGTTCTCAGATTTCAAACTCGATTGTGTGTGCCAGATGACGTAGATATATAGAGGACGATTTTGGGGGAAGCTCGCCGCTCTCTATATATTGTTCACCCAGGTAGCACGAAGATGTATAGATGTTGACCTCATTGGTCAAACCCAGTTTTGATTATGAAAAATACTCTTGGTACTAATGGTTATACTGAGAATTGCATGCAAGTTCACCTTGTGCGCGCTTTAGGATTGAAATACGTATCATGATGGCATGCGGTGTTCGTGTCGAAGAATGAAGATCTATGTGTTATATTTTGTATTCATTTGATTATTTCTTCATTCTAGGATGTAATTTATTATGAACTGTGCGCATGTATGGCTTGTAATAATTTGCATCATACATGGTAGGTAGATATGCTCAAAACGACTGTAGTTGGACTTTAAGTACCTACACAAACCTTAGGGATTCGGTCGACCAACATCGAATTTTTTCAGTAAGATAGAAAGTCCTTAGGTCTCTAAACAAATGCACTAATAAGTCCCGATTATCATCTTCATATCAGGGGAATTATATTTGGCTAAAATTAGACTGAAAATTTGAAAAGGTTCAGAGGGTTCTAGCGACTGAACCTATGTCGTATAAAGCGGCTCGGGCGACTCAACAAGTCAACATGTTGACTTAGCTTCGGGCGACCGAACCTTTTTTGAACGTATCTTCCTCGAGCACTCGAATGCTTGTTAGAGCATTTTTCAACTACTCGGGTGACCAGATGTTTACATTCAAATAGAGGCTCGGGCGACCAAACTGCAAGGTTCGGTTAACTGAACTCAGATTTGGACACCCGAACCTCGGACATTTGGCTACTGACTTTGGTTCAGCCAACCGGTCCTCAACTGGGGCACCCAAACCTCTTAAAGTTGAATTTTTGATTGTGTCTGTTTGGGCACCCGAACCTTGCGAGTTAAAATAATTTTTACCGATTTTTTAAATGGGGTAAACTGGGTTAATTTTCTTAATGGTCTTTTAGACAATTCTAATTATACCCATTGTGTCCCCAATGGTCAAAAAATCCTCCTTGACTATATATACCAGTTCATTTGTCTTAATTAGCAAGGATTAGCAAACTTGATTAGGGAAAAAATTCTCTCAACTCTTAAAACCCTAAAAACCCTATATTAGCCAAATACTTCTTGAAAACACTCACATACTCCTCATTCTCTTTTTCTAAGCATTGTGAGTATCTCTATAAGGCTATTGTGCTTAAATTTCTCTAGTTAATACTTTCTTTTGGTATATTGATTGATTGATTTTACTTGAGAGTAGAGCCTAAAGTTCTTCCACTGATTTCATTTGATAAATCTAGTGTGGAAAGACTTTCAGGGTTTCTGGTTCTTGCATTATTGTTTCAAGTTACCTAAACCTAGATTTTGTGTGCAAAAATCCTTTTATAAAAAGCTAGTCTTTTAAACAACTTCATTGTGCTTTATACATTGAAATATCCAACTGAGTTTGTTTGATTTATCTTGCTTAGCATATTTGAAACCCTGATCTGCTTTTGTGACATTCAAATAGTGTGTTTCGAATCTTGCTTAGATATACACTCTAGATCTGGACTGAAAATATATTCGTTGATTAAGTGTTTAGCACACGTTAGAGCACTGAGTATATTTACATATCATTCGTGCTTGCATTATTGACTGAGCTATATTGGTGCACACATCTACTTGTGTTGAAGCGCATTTCTATGTACAAACAATTTAGGCACATTGTTGTATTCCAGGCACGGGCCTGAAGAGGGAGACTATCCCTGTGGAATAGTCCTGGATTGGCTTAGACCCGGTTAGGAAAGCGAGGTGCGTCATCCTGTTAAGGCGTGTCGGTTGAGGTTAGCCCCTTGAATTGACCTAGTTTGAATAGGTGTCGCTCCACCCGTTTAAGTGAGCATTATAGTGGTAATCCTTGTTCCGGTGTGGCAAGGAGGGGATGTAGGCACAGTTGGCCGAACTCTAATAACATATCGTGCGTGTTCTTTACATTTCTACAATTTACATTTACTGCACATGTATGTTTTTTTTATGATTGCATAGACTGACCCTAGGCTAAATTACATTGTTGTTAAAATCAGTAGACCCAGGCAACAAATTTTTAAATACCCAATTCACCCCCCCCCCCCTCTTGGGTTGCACCATAACTATCAATAAAGACTTGCAAGAATCGTTCTAGTGGAGTAACATGAAGAGGGAAATTGTCAGATTTGTGGGACAATGCTTGACATGTCAGCAAGTGAAGGCGGAACACCAAAGGCTAGCGAGACCACTTGAACCACGTAACATCCCTACATGGAAGTGAGAGCATATCTTGATGGATTTTGTATCAGGATTGCCTTCAACGTTGCATGGGTAGAATGCCATATGGATAGTGGTTGACAGATTAATGAAGACTGCCCATTTCATTCCGGTTAGAACTAGTTACTCCATGGATTAGCTGGCAGAACTATATGCTTAGGAGATAGTCAGAATACATGGTGTGCCTGTGTCCATCGTTTCAGATTGGGATCCGCGGCTCACCTCCCGATTTTGGAAGAGTCTACAAGGAGTGTTGGGTTTTCAACTCACTTTCAGTACTGCATTGCACCCTCAGATGGATGGACAGCTTGAACGAACCATTCAGATTCTTGAGAATATGCTATGGGCATGTGTGTTAGATTTTGGGGGCAGTTGCATTCGATATCTGTTGTTGGTTGAGTTTGCTAACAATAATAGTCACCAGGCCAGCATTGGAATGGCACCATATGAGGCTTTGTATACTTGCTGGTGCCGATCTCTGTTGTACTAGGATGAAGTAGGGGAACGGCAAATTTTGGGGCCAGAACTTGTTTAGCAGGCCTTTGCAAAGGTTGAGCTTATTATGGAAAAGATTAAAGCAACCCAGAGTTAGCAAAAGAGTTATGCGGATACTAGCCGACAAAAGCTAGAATTCGAGATAGGTGATATGATGTTCTTGAGGATTGCTCCGATGAAGGGGTGATGAGGTATGGAAAGAAGGGCAAGCTGAGCCCTAGATACATTGGGTCGTTCGAGATTCTTTAGAGGATTGGTTTGGTAGCATATAGGATAGCATTACCCCCAGTGCTGTCTAGGATACATGACGTGTTCCACGTGTCCATGTTGAGGAGATATGTTCCAGACCCCTCACATATGATCAATTATGAGTCGTTGGAGATCAAGGATGCTCTGGCATACGAGGAGGTACCAGTTTAAATTCTGGATCGGAAAATACAAGAACTGCGTACCAAGGATATACCATTAGTGAAAGTGTTGTGGCAAAATCATGCAATTAAGGAGGCTTCTTGGGAGTTAGAAACAAAAATATACTAGAAGTACCCACAGTTGTTTAGCAAAGGCTAGTGCCAGACAAGTAAGGGTATGGTTGTATATTGAGGGATTAGAGTAGGTTGTGTATAGTTTTAATTATGGATAGTCTTTGGGAAAATTTATTAGGGATATTGTAATTTCCCAAAGGCAATATTGTAATCACGGCATTCCTCTGTCATAAGTGAAGGTATTTAATAAACTTGGGACGAGGCTGCTATGTGGGTGGCTATCAACTCTTCTATAGATAGGGATAGTGAGTTAAGAATGTGATTGGTAATAGTTAACAAATTTCAAGGACAAAATTTTTGTAAGGAGGGGAAAATATAGTGATCCTTAAAAAAAATTGAAATTCAATTTAAAATTTAAAATTTAAATTTAATTTAATTAATTTTTAATTTTAAATAATAATAATTATTAATTAAATAATATAATATAATAATATTATAAATTATATATATATATATATATATATAGTACAGGAATTCAATCCTGAGAATTGAAATCTCAGGATAGAATTTGAAGGGAAGCCATCACCCCTATTGCTGCGCAGTCTTCATCTCCTCATCTCCTTTCTTCCACTCTCCCCAATTTCTTTGTCATTGTTCGTCTGATTGAAAATCATAAAATACTGTTGGGTTCCTATCACAACCACCGACAATCCTACTGGAGCGGATTTGTCGTAGGAGCGACCTAGGCATATCTCCTGGGGTAAGGCCAATTTTCACTCTTACCTAAGTTTTTCTTAAATCTTAAGCCCAATTGACAAACAGAAATTACTAGGAGATTCGTGAGGAGATTCTCCACAATCTAGTCGGAGTGGGTTTTCAAATTGGAGCTCCGGGGCACCAATCCTAAATCGAGGTAAGTTTAATAATTTAGGCTTTTATAGGCTATTTAGGGTGTTCAAAACCTAGGGGGATTTTAGGGAAAATTATTTTGGGGATTGTGATGAATAATATGGTAAAGTTTGAATTTCAAGGTTTCAGGGGTTTTGAACGCTGTGGGTCGTAGGCCGGGGTTTTATCGGGCTTTTCAGGAATCAGGTAAGGGGATTAAGTTAACTCAGAATTTTACTAAATATGAATTGATTAAATTGTTATATGTTTATTTATTTATTTATTTACGTATTTAAGAATTTAAAGGTTATCTCGAAAACTAACCATTCGAAATGGATTTTACAAACCTAGGATATATGGTATGGTATTTTGAATAAAAACGAACGGTGGAAAGTTTGGTTGTTTATATGGTTATGCTTTAACGTTGAAATTGCGTGGCCGATGATTATTTGGTAGGATTTATTGTTTAACTGGATTTGAGACAATTTGCGAAATACTGGAACTGTTTATGAAATACTAGAATTGTTGTGAAAAATAATGGAACTGCTTGTGAAAAATGTAGGATTTTGAAATAAAGGCCAGTGGCCGGGTATTGTTTGATTAGCCAAGGGTCAGGATTATTATTTGACGGCCGAGGGTCGAGATTTTATTTAAACGGCTGTGAGCCAGATTGTATTTGTGGCTAGGGGCCAGGTTTTTGGAATAATAGGAAATATATGTGAATTGATATTTTAAATGGTGATTTATATTATCTAAATTGCATGATATGCTTTAGGAACCCTGGGGACCAGTGTATTGTGAACACAGTACCATTGCTAGTTAGACCATGTGCACCCACACTATTCTAGATAGAAGTGTAAAGAGTCCAGTTAACTACCTGCGTGAGGTTCAAGTAAGGGCATCGGACCTACAGTTTTGCTATGGATGCCTGTAGATGTGTTTGCAGAGGATGTTATTTTTTTGACTTTGTTTGGGTTGATCACCTAGGCTTAGTCCAACCTTCAGGCTACACAACCCATGCCATATGGGAAGTAAATGGCGTGTTTGTCACAGGGAGTGTCTTATATATATATATATCTATCTATTAATTTATGTGAATAAGAATAATTAATAAGATAATTTCAAGGGCTTTTGAGAAAGGTGAGTGCCCTAATAGCAGTAATGGTATTAGAGCAGAGGGAAGATACTTGTATGGGCGGGTAATCTTCCCTATCATCGGCGAATTGTGTGTGTGAGTGTAAAATAAGAATAATTTCATAAATGTGTTTATCTACTTAGTGAACTGGTTATTTTCTGTACACTAAATGCATGTTGGCCACACACTGACACTAACTTAGTTTTTCCCTTACTGAGTTGTGGCTCATCCCTACTTTACAAACTATCTTTTCAGGAAATCCTAGAGATCAGGTCAGCGGGTTAGAGGAGTCGTGCTAGTGGTGTAAATTTATGTAGGTGGTGTGTATGGATAGAGAGTTTATTTTTGTGACATTTTATGGGTTGTAATTATGTGAAAATGGGTATATTTGTGTATAAAGATAGTTAGAACTCTGGTAATATAATTTGAGGATTTTGTATTTTATTGTCACTGCGTATACATGTTTTGTATTTGATGAATAAGGTATCAAGTATACAAACGTCATTAAAGTAGCACCCTGGGCCCACGTGGCTGGTCGGGGTTGTTACATTGTAGCCTTCAAGAGAAGTTAGGATGTTTACTCCACCCAAGATTGTACTTATTAAAGAATGGGCCATTGGACGGCATGTCATACCAATTGTGGGTGGCTTTAACATCTTCCTGCACAAACTCAGGTATGAGAGACGCATGGGGGCAATTATAGCAAGTGTGAGAGGGGTCAAAACAATGACACACACCTCGGCACACGCCTCCGATGGAGGTGATTGTACTAAGAACAAGACCTGATCTAATTTCTTCACAATGGTGTGTAAGGTAGATGCCAGGTCATGGCCAACAGCTAATTAAGTAATTTTTTATTTTTACAATGTATATAAGAAATAGAAAAATATTAATAAATTATTTCCATACTATTTGTTTGTGCAAATAGTTTTAAATAGTTTTAATTTCCAAAAGTCTTGGTTCTCTCTCCTCCTTGACATTTAAATGCTTAAAATGACATTTGAACTAAAACTTACTTGTCAATAGTCTATTTTACTTAAAACTAACTTTCCAATAGTTAGTTGAGTTCGTTTCTATAAATATTAGTCCACTTACTCTATAATTGTGCTTATTCCATTTTAAATTAAATATTTTCGTAAAAATCTCCAAATTAGACTTCTGCCCTAGCTTTTTCAAAAAATTGACTTAATTATGGTAGCATTAAATCATAATTAAAATGATTATTGACCTTGTGTGCATAAATAAATAAATATATATATGTATATATGTATGTAAAATTTATTTTTTCTTTTGTTCCACAAATTATAGTACATGCCACTCGCTTATGGAAAAACATTTTATATAGCTAATAATTTCAATAAACAAGTAAAAATTCTTACCCTATATTTAGGAGAAGGAAATTTAGACCTTAGATTTGGACACAACATAAAACAAAATTGTATTAATTTTTTTTTCCCAAATACACACATTTAAATTCAAATACTTAAATTTATACTCTGAAATATTGCTTTACTATATAATAAATTAAATATTACCCAATTCTTGGAAGTATTTTCCAGAATGACTCTTACGTAATCTCGCTACTCGGAGTAGCAAGATTTACTTTTGAGAGACGATGCTCATGTGGACGCGTGGCAAATCTTGTTACTCCAAGTAGCGAGATTTTCTGTTGGTAAAGCATGCTGGCCTGGACACGTGGCAAATCTCGCTAGTTCATCCAACGAGATTTGCTTCGAATACTTAACGCCCATCCAGCCAGCGTTTGATGCATGGCAAATCTCGCTGGTTCATCCAGCAAGATTTGCTTCGGATATTTAATGCCCATCCAGCCGGCGTTCGACGCGTGGCAAATCTTGCTAGTTCATCCAACAAGATTTACTTTAGCCATTACACAACCCTTCCTCCTTCCATTGTCTTCGCGAACAGAGAGTAGTACGCATCTTTTGCAGAGAGATAGGGAGGAGCAAAGCAGCAAATTACCGTTGAAGGAGACAAGGGCCGGACGTGTTGCACAGGTGACCATTGCGACGAGAGGCTGCCTAACCGTTGAGGGCATGCATGTATAAACTCGAGGAGATGGGATAAGACACATTTTGGGATTTACTTTGTTCATAAATTTTAAATTAATTTATTTGATCGAAGAGTTCATTTGATAATCTGAATTGAGCTTAGTGTGCTGTTCAGAAAGCTTTGTTCGGAAACGCCTTTCTTTAAGGTTAAGGTTTTTTTTATATTTGATTTTATTTTTTATGATACTGCCCAAACAAAAACATGCATGAAATTTTTTTCTTTGAATTATATAATCGTTTTTGTATTTCTATGTTCTTTAGCATGTTTGTTTGATATAGTAACAATTTTATTTCTGAATGCATGTTGTTTATTAAGTTTGTAGAATGAAATGCATGTTGCTTCTCATGCCTTATACATGAATCCCATTCGACTTTTATGCTCCCTTATAACATAATATAAATCAAGAAAAATAAAAATAATAATATTACCATATAATAATAACATAACACAATAGCTGAAAATGTAGGATGATAATGTTTGGTAAATAGTCGAAATTGACCAAATTCAAGACGTACTAAAGCTTCTCTAATATTTAGAAATTTTGATTTATTTTAGGCTAAAATAAAGATGGTATGTTTTCCAAAATATGTGGAAACAAAAGTTAAAAGGAAAAATTTTAATGCCATGTCCACAAGCAATTCCCATTATGTATTCATATATTTTAATAGTAGATGAATATTTTGAATAAAACTTTTTGTGCCTTGTATTCTAAAGTGAAATATTTAAAATTGCAAAAATACCTAACACATAATAATTCACTTAGATTGTATTAAATGGGTTGCGGAATATTTATTCTAAGAATAAAATGATAATAGTATAAAAATTTATGTATTTACAAAAATAAAATATTGTAATTATAAAACAAGTAATATTGTAAAAGTTTCTATTATTCTATCGTGAAATAGAATATGATAAAACCGATATTCCAATGGTGAAATTTGAGAATAATACTTTATTATTTATTTTAAGTTGTGGACTTACATAAATTTTAGATTCGTATTGCATAAAAAAAAAATATATATATATATATATATATATATATAGAGAGAGAGAGAGAGAGAGAGAGAGAATATTTCATTATTGCATTGCTATATCCGTATGTGTATATAGCATGTTAATTGTGAGACGACAATTTATAAGGCAATTTATAAAGCATTACTCATTAAGTTGATGCCATTTCACACGACAAGGATTAGGAAAAAATCTTTTTTGTGTGTGCAATGTAGAACAAGAGGTAATTATTTTAAATTTTGTATTTTGTTTCTATTATTTTGGTTTAGAACGGGTGTGAGATGCGCCTAATCTAAGCATGATGCATTGTGTGAAGATCTCAATATTTAAATTTTATTTTCAAAATAATTTTTTTTGTTTAAATACAAGTCAAATGTCGAAATAAAATTTTTATTAGTAAAAAATATAATGGAATATTGGCGAATGAGGGCAACATAGATAAATTGCATAGTAAGTTTTAAAAATGTTTATGAATCAGATTTAGCTTTTCAACAATCTAATTATGCAGACAAAATTATTTTAACCTCAACTTTTATGACATATATAGACAAAGATTTTGATGAAATCTGAATAATATAATTATCAAAATTAAACCATTTGAAAAGTATTAAATTAATAAAACTTATAGGCTTGTGGTATGCTTTATCGAAAAAATAAATTAAGAGAATTGGGAATAATTGTTATTATTTTTTCTAGCTAATTGAGAGGCTTGATAAAAAATAAGATTACAGCTTACTGCTTATTATGATAAAAATTATTTTTGGTATCATTTTTAAAAAATTATGAAAATTAAAAATTAAAATGAAAAAGTATGAATTGAAAACCAACGACATGTTTAGTTAATATTTTTAAAACTAAAATAAATAAATAAATAAACTTGATTGAATAAATGTTGGGTTTTGCTTATGAATCAAATAATAATCAAAATAATATGACTACAATAATAATATTATAAAATAACACAACTTGAAAATATTATGATAAAAATAAATATTATTAAGTTTGTTTTACGTAATTATGACATGATAATTGAGAAAAATAAATATACTTTTAGATGACTTTTATCATTTTGAGTTATTTTTTAAAAAAATTATGAATGCTTTATTTTAACTACATTTTAAATTGTGATATTTTTATTCAATTTTAATTAAAATTATGTTTCAAATCGTGGATATTAAAGTATCTTAACAGTAGGTTGTTTAAACATCTGAAACTATAAATTTAATTTTTATTTTTTCAATAAATAACTAAAAAACCAACAATATGAATAAATAATTTTCATAATATGTTTATTCAGCATACAAAAACGAATATAAAGAATAAGCAGTAGGAATCAAAACTAGGGCTACAAATAAGTGAAGTTATGGCTAGTAAGCTTGGTTTGTTTATTAAAAAATGAGTTCAAGTTTGACTTGAGCATAAAGTTTTCTATTTGAGTTTGGTTCGTTTCATTAATATAAATTAAACTCAAATCAACTAAAACTTATTTCACTTTAATGAACGAGTCAAGTTCAAGCGCAAGCTTGAACTCAAATTCAACTCAAGTGAAACTTGTTTTAAATTGATAAATGAATTAAGTTATCAAACTAATTAAATTAATTGATAATTAATAAATTATCAATTTATTTAGGCAAAGTTTGGGGAAAAGAAGAAAAATTTGCATATGGTTTTTATTTATCTAAATAAAGTTTATGATAGAGTAAATAGGGAAGTGCTTTGGTGAGTATTAAAAAAGAAGTGAGTTTACAGTAAATATATGAATGTCACTAAGGTTATTTATGATAAAAAATATTATTACCTTATCTTTGGAGAGACCTTGGATTTGAATAAGATTTGTTTTGCGTAGGTCTTTTTATTTCCCGATCACCGATCTAAATGGCAGGAAGCTCAACACTACAAAAAAACTGGCTTTTAGTGATGAAATTATTAGTGACGGATTCAATTTCATCACTAATAGTTCCGTATTAGTGATAGTGATGAAATTGAATCCGTCACTAATAATTTCATCACTAAAAATCGAAAAAAATCATGAGAAATAGTTTTTTGCGAAGAAATTATCCTAGAAAAATATTTGCGATGATTTTTACAGTATTAGTGATGGATCTTATTCGTCACTGAAAGATTCTGATTAGTAACAAATAAATAACCGTTACTACTATTATTTTTAAAAAAAAAATTATTTCAGAGTATTAGTGACGAATATACAAATTCGTCACTATTGCCCTAGTATTAGTGACGAATTTGGGAACCATCACTAATAATTCCTGTATTTAAAAATAAATAAGAATATTTCATTTCAGAGTATTAGTGACGAATTTATATATTCATCACTATTGCGCAGTATTAGTGACAGATTTAAGAACCTTCACTAATACCTCATATATTTAAAAATAAATAAAAATTTCTTGTTTCAGAGTATTAGTTACGAATTTATTTATTCATTACTATTGCACCAGTATTAGTGACGGATTTGGGAACCATCACTAATACTTCCTATATTTAAAAATAATCTCAATATTTTTGTTTCAGAGTATTGGTGACGACATTATATGTTCGTCACAATTGCCCCAGTAATAGTGACAGATCTGAGAACTATCACTAATGCTTCCCGTATTCTAAAATAATTTCCATTTTTTATTTTAGAATATTAGTAATGAATTTCGATATTCATCACTATTTCCCTTATATTAGCGACGGATTTGAGGACCGTCACTAATACTTCACGTATTTAAAAAAAAAGAATTTTGGTTGCAGAGTATTAGTGAAGAATTTATGAATTCGTCACTATTGCCCTACTAGTAGTGACGGTTATGGATTCGTCACTACTAGTCCTTTTATTAATTTTGCCCTAATCTTCCTTCTCTTCCCTCCTTTCCAACTCTGCCTCTGCGCTCTCCCGATCCCCCTCCTTTCCCTCTTCCTTCTTTCCCCTCCTTCCCCTCCTCCCTTCTTTCCCATCCTTTCCTTCCTCCTCTAGCTGCCCTTGGAGCCGCCCCCTCCTTTCCCTTGTCCCTTCTTTCCCCTCCTTTCCTTCCTCCTCCGGCTGCCCTTGCAACTGCAGCCGCCGCTACCCACCACTCGCTATCAAGTCTCTCTCTCAATCTGTCCATCTCTCTTCCTCACCATCGGCGCTGACGCTTCATTCTATCCCTATCACCTTTGTCGAGGTAATCAACCGTCGGAGGCCTTCAAGGTATTCTCCGGTCTCTCTCTCTCTCTCTCTCTCTCTCACACACACACACTTTTTGTCTCTCCATATCTCTTAATCTCTCTGGTCTCTCTCTCTCAATCTCGTCATCTCTTCGTCGCCTCCGCTGAGCCGGGTCTGTCCCCATCGAAGCTGATTACTTGACTACTAAAGTGGAGATTCAGGTGTGGGCGAAGAGGGAAGCATCTCGCTTAAAACAAATTGCGAAAAAAATATGGTTAACTGAGGGGGATCAAAACTCTGAATTCTTTCATTCAGTTATCAATCAAAAGCGGAATAAGAGTCATATAGACCATATGGTTCTGAACGATGGGAGGATATTGGAGGGTGCGGAAGCAATTCATAATGAGGCAACTATTTTTTTTTAGAATTTTCTTTCAGAGTCTTCAGCAGTTGAACCATGCGATCTCTCCAGGTTAATTCAAAGGCAAATTTCAGATGTTGATAATAATTTACTCTGCACTGATCCGACAGAAGAAGAAGTTAAAAGAGCGGTGTTCTTTATTCCCAAAGAAAGCAGTCCGAGACCGAATGGATTTGGATTTGGATTTGAATTTTATAAATTTTGTTGGGACATTGTAAAAAAAGATCTCTTGGATGCAGCAATGAATTTTTTTCAGGGCACTACTCTTTCCAAGTTTTTTTCCTCTTCATTTATTGTTTTAATTCCGAAGGTGGATAATCCTTCTAGCTTTGATAAATTCCAGCCTATTAGTTTATGCTCTGTGGCTTATAGAATTTTTTCCAAGATTCTTGTTTTGAGACTAACTGAGATTGCTGATAAGTTGGTCTCGCATGAACAAGGCGCTTTTGTTCCTGGGCAAAGTATTTTTGAAAATATTACACTGACTTAAGAAATGGTTTAGTCTTTGCACAAAAAAATAGCTAGCGGCAATGTGATGATAAAATTAGATATGGCTAAGGCTTACAATAGAGTGAATTGGAATTTTCTTTTGGAGGTACTTAAGGCTTTTGATTTCTCTGAGAGGTTTTGCAAGCTCATAAAAAATTGTGTGGAGTCTCCATGGTTTTCTATTTTGATGAACGAAACCTTTAAGGGGTTTTTTCAATCTACGAGAGGCTTGCGGCAAGGGGATCCACTATCTCCTTATTTATTCATCATAATGGAGGAGGTTTTAACAAGGTTGCTTAGGAAAAACTATGATACTGGTCGGATTGGTAAATTTAATCATCCGATTGGGACCCCATTGGTTTCGCATTTGTTATATGCAGATGATATTCTTATTTTTGCGAATGGTGGGAAGAGGTCTATGAGAAATTTAGTTTACGCTCTGGAAAGGTATGAGAAGTGGTTAGGTCAAAAAATCAGTAAGACTAAGTTAGCGTTATTCCTCTAAGAATACATCACTCCCGCTAGGAAGCATGCTTTATTGAGAATCACGGGTTTCATGGAAAGTAAATTCCCTGGTTCATATTTGGGTGCGCCTTTGGTGTCTGGAAAATTGTCTTCCAAGACATTGGAGCCTCTTGTGGAGAAGATTAGAAAGAAAATTGTAGGGTGGAAATCTAAGTTGCTCTCGCAAGGTGGAAGATTGATTTTATTAAGACATGTGTTGTCTAGCATGCCTATTCATTTGATGTCTGTTATTAAGATTTTGCAAGTCACATATTCTCGCATTAACTCTCTACTTTCAAATTTTTTATGGGGAGAGCTGAAAGATAAACGGAAGATTCATTGGCGCTCTTGGGGGAAAATTTGTACACCTACCTCAGAAGGGGGTCTGGGCCTGAGAGATCTTAAGGAAGTTCAAAAATCTCTTCTGAAGAAATTTGCCTTCAAATTGCTCACTTCTAACAATCTGTGGGCAGATTTTTTCAGAGCTAAATATTACAAAAATGATCATTTATAAATAAGGAAGGGGAGACCAAATGACTCTGTTTTGGAAATCAATCATGGCCACCATTCCAGAAGTTATGGATAATGTTAAAATTTTGGTGAAAGGTGGGAACTCTTCTTTTTGGTTCAACAAGTGGTTGTCACCAGGCTCGTTATCTGTGAGCACTGAGGATATTTTGAACAAGAAACTATGTATTAAGGATTGCTGGTTAAATAATAATTGGAACTTTGATTTAGTACAGGAATTGGTTGGTGCTGATAAAACAAAAGAAATTTTGCAACAGGTGCCGGTGGGTAAAAGTGGGCAGGATATTTTTGTCTGGAAGCCTACCCCGGACGGTAATTTTTCTACACAAACGGCTTGGGAGGCTGTGAGGAGCAGAAGTGATAATTTTTTGTGGAATGACTAGTTTTGGCATTCTTTATTGCCCAGAAGAATATCAATGTGTTTATGGAGAGCCTGGTTTAGATGCTTGGCTGCAGATGATAGATCTCAGACTAAAGGAATATCGATGGCTTTGACTTGTGATTGCTACGTTCAGAGAAGTCTGGAAAACATTGATCATATTCTTTCTTTAGGAGAGGTGGCTTTAGAGGTTTGGCATTGGGCTAGTGTGGCATTGGGGATTCCTTTCCAATGATCTCTTCCTTAGAAAAATAAAATGGCAAATTGGTTCTACTATGCAAAAAAATCATCCATTAAAGGTATTTTAATCGGACTGATTCCATGTTTGATTAGGTGGTGCCTCTGGAATCGAAGATGTAAAGCGAGAATGGATAGAGTTTATCAAAGTGCAGATCATATGTGGAGAAGTGTTCGATTCTATGTTAGTTTTATTACTGAGAGCACCATTTCTTTTCAAAAATTGAAGAAGTCGGACACTAAGATTTTGAATGAGTTTCAAATTAAGTAGCAGGGAGTTCGTGATAGGCCTGGAAAAATTATTTCATGGGTTTAATCTCTAGCAGGGTGGATAAAACTTAATTGTGATAGGAGTTGTAGGGGAAATTTGGGTACTTCAGGAGGTGGAGGAATTATTCGGGATTGCCATGGCATGGTAAAAGTGGTTTTTTCAAGTTATTTTGGCAATGGTACGAATAATAGTGCGGTATTAAAAGCAATCAGGGAAGGAATTCATTTGTGTAAATGTTTGTATTATGTTAATATGATTATTAAAAGTGACTCGCAAATTGTAGTTGATTGGATTCGGAAAGGTAGATGTACTTTGTGGTATCTTTGGGAATTTTGGGAGGAGCTCGTGGCAGAGTTAGAAGGAGTGAATGTCATGGTGATGCATCAATATAGGGAAGGCAATAGTGCGGCTGATTTTCTTTCTAAAGAAGGAGAAATGGGAAACAATGTAATCTACGAAGAACAACACCTTCTACCACATTATCTAAAAGGTATCCTTTAGATGGATAGGTGGGGTCTTGTTTCCGTTCGTCATTAGTTCATCTCTAGAGTTTCGTTTGGTGTATTTCGTTTTGTTTTTTGTTGTTTTTATGTTTTTATCTCCTTTGTTAATTATGTTTAATTTTGTTTGTCCTAATTTGGTTGATTGGTTTTAACTTGTAACCACTTCCTCCACCAAAAATGAGGATTTATTAATAAATAAATGGAGGTGCCGCCCTCTTTTAGTGGAAAAAAAAAAGAAAAAAAAGAAAAACTAAATGTCATATGAAATAAAATGCCAAATTAATTACTGCCATTTCATGTATTCATTGAAGCTTAGACCCGTCCAAGAATGGTTACTATACATTCATACCTAAGCGTACATGTGAGACAAATCAATTGTTACATTTCAATTGATTATTAGTCATACTATGTTGACTAATAATCACTTGAACATGTTAATTATTTGTTTCACTTACGATTAGTAATGTTTGTATTTCAACAATTCTTGGATTGTCCAATGTAAAAAGTTCAAGAAGTTGTATTTACATTGTTGTCATCATTCACGCTTTGTCAACTGTCATTATATATTTCGAGCACGTCTCTACTTGTGTTCTCTAGGTGCATAGTGGGGTGTCGTGACAATTTATTAGTGATGGAAAACTAGCAACAGTTTCACTTCCCCCATCTCGTGTACTTGGAGAGACATGGGGAGATGTTGCCGAAATTTATAACGACTACGACGAAGGAATTTGAGCGATTGATCGCAATGTAAATACAACTTTCCTAAATGGGATAGGATCCGTACCCTTTAGAGTATGATGGTTGATTATAGGATTCATGATGCATGCATTATAAACATTATGACAATGTAATGAACACCATTTAATTGAACATGTTATAGGGTAATTAATGAACATGGATAAGAGTAGGATGAACGCTTGGGGTAGCTTTTTTCCAGAATACGTGAAAAGGGCACATCATTTTATAGAGTTTGCGCATCTTCGTGCAGACAAAGCCAATAGAATAAGGTGTCCTTGCAAGAAATTCCAAAACATAACATTCAAACACATTGATTTGGTCCATTCACATTTATTAGGCTTTGGAATGGAGAAAAGGTACACAACATGGGTGTTCCATGTTGAAGATTACACAGTTCAGAGCGATGACGATAACGACGAAGATGAGGGGGCAAATATAGTAGGTGGTGATACCTGTTCAGAAAGGGTAATGGAAATGTTAGGTGAATTGTAAAGGGGGATTGCAATGGACATGGGCGATGTGCCTGTGTCGCATATTGGTGATGAATCTACTTCAGCAGGTACCATACCTTGCGATGCTAGTATGTTGAATCGACTCGGTAAACCATTTGCTAATCTCATAAGGGATGCATGGGTGCCCCTATATCCAAACTGTAAAAAGTTCTCAAAATTAAAGTTTCTGATAAAGTTGCTTCATGCAAGGACAATGCATGGGTTATCTCAGAGCGTATTCAACATGCATTTAAGCGTCATTAAGGCAGCACTGCCTGATAGTGAAACATTTCCCAAGTCTTTTTATGAGGCGAAGACATATATGCATGAATTGGGTCTCGATAACACTCTAATACATACGTGTAGGTATGATTGTACACTCTTTTATGGTGAACATGAAAATACGAATGAGTGCCTAGAATGTTGTGAACCAAGGTATACAACTAATCAGAAGAAAGGTAAAAAGATCCCCAAAAAAGTTTTTCGATATTGTCCATTAATCTTGTGGCGGCAATGATTGTATATATGCAAAAAGAATACTACAGAGATGGCATCAAGAGAAACGTATTCAAGATGGAAATACCCTTAACCATCCAGCGGACTCTAAAGCTTGGGCTGATTTTAATAAAATGCATATGTGGTTTGCTAGTGATCCTCGCAACATCAGACTTGGCCTTGTTTCAGATAAGTTCAATCCTTTCGGTAACATGAACAACCCATATAGCATATGGCCAGTTATGATGATATCATACAATATGTCGTCATGTCGATGTATGAAAGAACCTTTCATTTATATGTCTCTACTCATTCCCAGACCAAGGGCACCTAGTAATGATATTGATGTTTACCTACGTCCGTTAATTGACGAGTTGAAAGAATTATTGGAAAAAGGAGTGGAGACATTCGATGTGGAAATCGGGACTACATTTTGGATGCATGTTGTAGTCTTGTGCACAATTAATGAGTTCCTCACTTATGGCAACCTGTCAGGTTGGAGCACAAAAGGTTACTTAGCATGCCTAGTATGTAATAAGGATGTTGGGTCCTTATCCTTAAAGCATGGCCGCAAGTTATGCTTTATATGTCATCATTGTTTTCTATGAACTGGACATCCTTGGAGGACTCGTGGCATTAGAAGCTTTAATGGAAAACCTGAACGAAGGTCGCAGCCAAAGCGATTAAGTGGGGAAGAGATATTAAACCAGCTAAGGTTGATCAGAGATGTGAAATTTTGGAAACCACCAACTAGTAGAAAAACAAAATGCGCTGAGTGGGAGTTGATTGGACAGAGAGAAGCATCTTCTTCGAGTTGCCATACTGGAAAGATCTTCTACTATGCCATAACTTGGATGTCATGCACATCGGAAAGAACATTTTTAAGAATGTCATTGGTACATTGCTTGATATAAATGGTAAGAGAAAGGACACCGTAAATGCTCGCCAGGATATGGAAGATATGGGAATACGGCCTAAGTTGCACCTATTTCGTGATGAGGACAAAATTCTCATGCCATTAGCTTGTTACACATTTTTGAAAGATGACAAGAATAAATTTTTTGAATGGTTGAAATCAGTGAAGTTCCCCGATGGATATGCATCGAACATAGCTCGATGCATAAACACGAAGGAGGTGAAGGTGCTAGGAATGAAAGTCATGACTGTCACATCCTTCTACAACGGGTTCTACCTATTTTCCTTCGTGGATACTCTATTGAAGATGTTCGCTTGGTGCTGATTGAGTTGGGAATCTTTTTTTGACAGTTGTGCTCCAAAAAATTGAGCATAAACGTACTTGAACGGTTAGAGGATGACATCGTGATCATATTATGCAAGCTGGAGAAAATATTTCTACCAGCATTCTTTGATGTGATGGTCCACCTAGCCGTCCATTTAAAGTCCTTGTATAATGGTCACGTGATTTCCTTGTTTTCATTTTTTTTTCTTTATTGTGTATACAAGTCTATAATGTTATGTAAAATGCACAAGTTCTTGTCCACTTTGAAATCTTACATGCGCAATAAGGCACGGTCGTAAGGTTCAATCATCGAGGCATACATTGACAATGAATGTCTTGCATTTTGCTCAATGTATCTACATGATATTGACACAATATTCACTCGTGAGGAGCAAAATACAGACGTTCATGCTATTAATGCCAAAGATGAAGAACCCAAGAGCTCTATATTTCAAGAAAATGTTCGGTCTCTCGGTACACGGATTTACGATTTCATTGATATGGACGACCTATAAAAGGCTCATTTTTACGTCCTCAATAATTGTGATGAAACTGTTCCATATATCGAGTATATGGTTCCAAACTCCTTACTTTGCATTGCATTTACATATGCATAATTATATATTTAGTTGACATTAACATGTACTATTGCTGCATATAACGAACATAAAGTTGAACTCCTGGCGCAAAATGAACGGAATGTTGACGAAAGACATAAGAAGGAATTTATCAATTGGATTGGGAGTCGAGTAAGTAACAAATACTGCTTGAGTGAGAAGTATTGTATGTTTTCACTATTGATGGTTTATTCTTCTAAACTCCTATTTATTTAATAGATGAAAGTCATGTATTACAATAAGGAACCAACAGAAAGTAAAGATTTGTACAAGTTGGCATGTGGTCCCGATCAACGAGTTAACCGCTATAGCGGTTGCATTGTCAACGGGTTATGATTTCATACAAAGTCCATCAAACTGCATAGAAGAACCCAAATTTGTGGGGTTGCGGTGTTAGACACAGAAGGAGATGAAGAAATTAACTACTTTGGTGTGCTGGACGACATTATAGAGCTTAGCTATGAAGCCAACAGACTCGTCCACCTGTTCAAGTGTACCTGGTGGGACATCGGCAATAAAAAGACTAGGATAAACACCGATGCCTACTTTACCAGTGTCAATTTTAGCAAGACCTGGTATTAAAATAACCCTTTCGTGCTTGCGACGCAAACAGAACAAGTATTTTACCTTAAAGACACCAAATTAAAGGGTGAATGGCATGTGACCCAAAAGATTCCTTCCCGAAGTTTGTACACTATTACAGAAGTTGCAGATGGGGAGATGAGTGCCAGTGAGACTACATTCCAAGAAGATGAACCATCTGTCAATGCAGCAGCACAAAATGCTTTATATGTTGTCGAAGAAGGCGCCGATCCTATACCATTACATAGGGATGGTGCCACGACAGAACACGTAGGGATTGTTGACATTACAATTGAACCTTATGTAGACGTTCACTTCATCGATGATGAGGAAACTAATGCGGAAGATGAAACAGGGGTCGAGTACTACAATGAAGAGGAAGACACTTTATAAAGTGAGGATTATACCGATATTGAGAACGCATAGGGGGGTAAGCATGTTATGTTTGTCACTATATATTAGACATGTGTAAATAATTTAAAATATATGTATTATGCATCCATCTAATATTCGTACTTCTTATATTTACTTGTCTGATAATTTACAGATATGGCACCAGGAGGTCAACGTTGGAGACTTCCTTTCAGGCACACTACTACATCGCATGAGGATGATCCGACATCCTCGAGACCGGCGAAGCCTATCGGTCCTGATGTGGCGGCACCATTGTTTGAGCCATCGGCACCTCAGCCAGACATGGATACCACTTATGCGAATGATACGCAGGTGAGTTGCCGACCGTGATGAGCAGTGTTGGTATGGATATGATTAATTTATTTTCATTTCAACTATTGATGTTAGTTATTCACGTGTATGATTATAATGTTGTTCTTAATTTAAATATGCTTTCAGCATCTACATCCATGGTCAAGTTAGACCGTGGTGCAACAAAGAATATGTTGCTGAAGAAGCACTGGGAGAGGAAAAAATAGCGGATTCGGATCGACATTCCTCCAAGATACACCGCCCTGCTGAATGATTGGTGCACCGCATGGACGAGGGAGCTCGGCATTATATACCGATAGTATGCTCCAGTCACAGCCTTCAGCTGGCTGCAGGTGACTCAGAAGCAGCGCATGGTTCTTTACATGCGCATTTTTATAAGTAATCCCAAACCCTATAAAATTCTTTTAAATTAAATATTTCTTTTACTTTTAATATACTAGTCAATTAACAACTTTCTAACATTGTAATTGTATTACCTATATATGCAGGAGGAGTTTGATATGGACATCCTCGAGGATGACCATGTGAGGAGGGCAATCGAAGTCCAATTGTGCAATAAATTTAAGAGCTATCACTCAAAAATGCGCTCCCATTTTCGAGCGATAGGAGATGAAGCAGAAGTGCAGCCATAGGATAAGATATCCCAAAAGGATTGGAAGGTGGTGTGTCACCATTTTCGCAACCCACGCTATCAGGTGATGTGTTTGTATTATAATCACTAATTTTTTAGAATGATGTCGTTAATAAACCATCATTACATCTTCCTTGTACGCCATATGTGAAACAAATGCTGCGAACCACAACAAACTCTTTATGACGCATTGCGGTGGATCGAGGTTACTCATGAATCATCGACAAGTAATTACTATTTATAAAACTATCTAACCATTACATGACATAATACTAATGATGTCTTATATGATAATGTAGTGTGATCCCGAGACTAGCGTAGAGGAGTCCCTGCCGGAGCTTTATCAGAGAACACACCAACAGCGATTGGGGGAGTGGTGCAAGGGTGCACTAAACAGACATGTAAATGAAACAAAAGATTTAGTTTATTACTTGATTCAAAAAACATCAAAGTTGTAGTCCTATTTATTCCTTTTTATCATTTTCGTGACTAAGATTATGCACAGATGGTCGAGCTGAGGGATGCACCTGTTTCAGAGGAGAGTCAGCACATGACAAATTTCGAGATCACTTCCCAGGTGCTTGGGCAATGAGCGGGGGGTTGGGTGAAAGGTCTTGGAAGTGGATACATCACCCCAACAACAACATCATCCATGGGTGTGGCGACTCGTGCAGACATGGAGCAAGGGCGTTGAGAGGCCGAATATCATGAGCAGAAGATGGCTCGACCAATGCAGATTGTGGAAATGGAGAACGCGCAATTGAAAGGCATGGTCTCCACCATTCAAGCCCAGCTACAAGCCATGATGGAAAGGCAAGTGCATTTCGAGGAAAGCGAAATTTTTAATGATAAACGAATACTCATAATAGCTCCTCTAAAGAGTTTTATACGTTATTCTAACTTGGGCACTAAAAACCATTAAGCTAAGTGTTAGGGGGTGACAGTAATGGGATAATATTTTGGGGAAGGGGGGGGGGGAGATAACATTACATGTATTCTCTAGGAAAAGTACAAATTTGGGGAAGAACTAAAGTCTCATATTTGGGACAATTTTTATATTATGTAATTATAGATAGTTTGCATGAATACTGCAAAAAATTAATAGTACAAACAGATATGACTTGAGAATAATATTATTTTTTTATCTTTCTTGTTTTAGAAAGTTTCATCAATGTTGCACCTTTTGGATGCATCATCCTTGTGAACAGACCATCCTTGTGGATGTGCCTATGCATCCTCTCTATGGATTCAACCCCCTTTTGGATGCATCCTCCTTGTGGATGCATCTTCGTTTTTTATGCGGCTTGCTTTTGAATGGACCATCGTTTTGGATGTGTGCTCCTTCTAAATGCATCCTCCTTATGGATCCCTCCTGCTTTTGGATGTTGTCATTTCTAATTACTTGATATGGTTGCATAATGCATACATGTTTTTTTTTATTGTTATTATAGTTGTATATCTTGTTCAGTTGGGAAATTTTCATATGCTAGATATTCATCTTGTACGGATGATAGTTTTACTTGCTATTTATATTCTGAATTTAATGGATACATGTACTACTGTTGTGAATTGTTATTTGTTACATGATTGCATGCTAGTCTAAAATGCCTCCTGCATGGCGGATGCAGTTGACGTGTATTGCATACTGGTACAGATATAGGTTCTCGTGTGCCTTGAACTTCTTATAAATGACTTACTTGAACCTATCAAGTGCAGGTTTTATGGGAAAATGTCCAATTTTCAGACGGCATACTGTCGAAATTTCATTAAAATTTTTTCCAAAAAAAAAGACCATGTACAACGATAATTATGATAAAATGAATGTTAAAATAATTTTGAAAGGATGAGTGAAAGTTAGGAATCATAATAAATGAGGCAATGTAGGTTTAGTTCATTTAAAGAAGCATTCATTTATAAGTTTTTGGTCCAATAAGCCTAAAGCATTCATTGCCGAGCCTAAATCATTAAAAATATTAGAAACACTTGGCTAAGGATTTGAAATTTTGAAAAAGGCATAAGTTGAATATATACATAACTCAGAGGGAGCATCATCTTCATAATTATTTAAATTAAATGCTCTCAGCATCTCATAACGTTCATGTCCAAATGCCTAGATGAACTCAATACTATCCACTGTTCTCTACTATTTATATTCTTAATTTAATGGATATATTATATATTGTGAATTGTTGATTGCTATATGATTGCATACTAGTCTAGAATGCCTCCTGCATGGCGGATGCAGTTGTTGTGTATTGCATGCTAGTAGTGGATATAGGTTCTCGTGTGCGTTGAACTTCTTATAAATGACTTATTAGAAACTATCAAGTGTAGGTTTTATGGGAAAATGTCCAATTTATAGACAGCATGCTGCCGAAATTTCATTAGAATTTTTCCCAAAAAAAAAAAAAAACCATGTACAACGATAATTATGATTAAATAAATGTTAAAATATTTTTGAAAGGATGAGTGAAAGTTAGGAATCATAAGAAATAAGGCAATGTAGGTTTAGTTCATTTAAAGAAGCATTCATTTATATGTTTTTGGTCCGGTAAGCCTAAAGCATTCATTGCCGAGACAAACCTCATATCCTAAAAAAATAATCAACTATTTGAAAGGTCTTAAACACCATCGTAGAAAAAAATTATAAAATAATTTTCATGACTAAACCTGATTAGCAAAGACTTTAAACAATATCACAAAAAAGAAAAGAAAAAAGATAAAACAACCTCCATAACTAAAGGTGTCTCAATATTAAGATAATAATTACATGTATGGTTAATGAACATGATCAAATTCTCGGTTGCTAATTCAGTTGCTTTGGCATTTTCTATGATTGGTGTTCTCTTCAGTTTTTCTGTTGATTTGTTGGCTGCTCACTGTTTTTATTGCTTTGTTGGTTTCCTGTTCTGGGTCTTCCTGCACTTTTGTATCCTCAGGCCTCTGACTTGAGCTTTGTTTATTAATGAATTCATTCAGTTTTACCTTTCAAAAAATTAAAAGGTAATTACACATAATATATATAAGTAGTTGCAAGTATAGTTATGTGTGTATCTTCTCATGGTTATTCAAAGACCCTTTCATCCCTTCAACTTTATAAGCTACCTTTTAAGTGTGCAATACAATGGAAATATGTGAACTTGGTGTTTAGCTTTAAATACTAAGATTAATTTTTTCATTATTGATATTACTACCGTACAAATTGTGTAATATGCATGATTATGAAATCTTTGCGAATTTGTTATATCGTATAATTATTTTTCCTTATTATACTGAGCGTCAGATCTCCTCCATTTGTATACTATTTTTTTTAATGACTCTTAATTTGTAGGATTCGCGGCTGTCATAACATCAACACGATGTCATGCATGCACTACAGTCGTCAGATGCAACTTTTGACTATTTCTTTGTAATTTTTATTGTTATTTAAACAAATGGAATTTTTATATTTTAATTTGAATTTGTACTAGTATTTGTATTTGAATTTTGAATATTTTGAAATAATTTTTGTATCTGAACATATGTTATTTCTTTATTTTAATTGAATTTGTATTTAAATTCAAAATTTTGGATGATTTACGAATTTTGTAGTAATTATGGTTTCATTTTATGTATTCGAAAATCTAATTACATATTTTTATATAAGAATTGATGATTAAAAAAATTAGTATCAAAGGTTTTTTAATTTTTCTAATTATTCATGAAAGATTCAAATTCATCACTAATAGCACACTATTAGTGACGAATTTGAATCCTTCACGAATGCCCTTACTATTAGTGATGAATTTATAATTCGTCATTAATACCATACTAATTAGTGACGAATTTGAATCCTTCACTAATGTCAGAGTATTAGTGATGAATTTGAATCCTTCACTAATGCCTTAGTATTAGTGACGAATTCGTAATTCATCACTAATACCCTTCTATTAGTGACGAATTTGAGTTGAACCGTTCTAGAATTTATAGTGATGGTATTAGGGTTTTAGTGACGACTATGATCCGTCACTAATACTCCATTATTAGGGACGAAATATTTAATTCGTCACTAAAAGTTAGTAGTAACGGTACATATAGCAACTATTTTAAAATCGTCACTAATACCCTAATTTTTTCTAGTGGTGCTCCAGTGACGGTATTGTTGTATATAGGGGGGACATCATAACCAGTGCAAATGGTGTTAGTTGTAGTAGTCCGCCAATTCAACCAATTTGAATTGGCTATAAGTGTAAATTAAATAAATTATATACAAAGATATATAAATATTTGCATATTGATCCAGATCAATATGCATTGCGGGTGACCACAAGATACCCTTTGCGAGGGTTTAATAATACAGTCCTTTACGAGGTTGTTCCCATATCTAATGATTATGTTCTGAGCATTGTGTTGGACGCACACTATGTAGGTGAGATATATTTAATGGTGCAATTATATGTCGAAACCATTCCTCAAATGGGTGTAATCACAGCTAGGCAGCCAGAGGCACCTGCCGAGCATTTGGATGAAGTCAAGGAAGACACCCAACAAACAAGTCATCTCAATGTGAGTGCGGAGGTTGGTGGTATTCCTAGTGTCGATTTTAACAAATATTCGGGATCATCATTCGAGCCTCCGGCATACGAAGCACCTATTCCTAAGACATATCTGCAGGGAGGTTGCGAAGATGTCCCGACAGAGGGACTAGCATCATTGTTCGCCCTTGCGAACGACGCATTGGAAGAGGGCATGAACATTACGAATGATATACATCTTGAAGATGAAGACATGTATGAGCAGGAAATGGGTGAAGGGTTAAATGAGGCCCCCGATGATGTGAACCCACCCACCCCCCAATGACACGGATGACGCAACGTGCGATGCCTAATTCATGGACGAGCCACCGATGTACTGTCAATATGACCTAGATGTTGCAGATTTAACTGCAGTGGATGAGCTTCCTATATGCGTGACTCATTGGGATGAATCCTCTGAGTTGAGTAAGGGGATGCTCTTCAGGTCGAAGGATCAGTTGATCGCTGCAGTGCGAATGTATCACACTCGAACCCACCATGACTTCCACATCATGTGATCTACCCCAAATTTATGGGTCATTAGATGTAAGGATCATGATTGCGGATGGAGATTGCGTGTTATGTATCAGATGAAATACCGATTATTCGAAATCATCCAATATGGTGGTCCGCACACATGTCTGAACGAACTTCTCTTGCAAGACCATAACCAAATCACATTGTCCCTCATTGCTAGGGAGATAGTGAATATGATAAGGGAATATGCGTTGACGTCGATCGCCACATTGAAGGAGTTCATAGATCGTCACTTTGGCTATTCAATCTCTTATAAGAAGGTTTGGTTGGGAAAACAGAAGGCAATTCCCCAAGTATTCGGCGATTGGGAGAAATCTTATGAAAAGTTGCCGAAGTGGATAGAAGAGATGTGCGCATACAATCCTGGGACTATAATCAGGTGGAGGTGGACTCCTATTCCAAGTAGCAAGAACACCGCAACCTTCATATTCATATTTTGGTCATTTGTAGCATCTATTCAGGGTTTTCATCACTACCCTTCAGTCATATGTGGGGATGGGACACACTTATACGATAAGTACAAGGGCAAACTCCTAATTGCGACGTGCCCAGATGCAAATAGGCATTATTTCCCCTTGCATTCGCTATTGCACAAGAGGAAAGCCTGGACACATGGAATTGGTTTCTGTGTTGTCTTCATTCCATTACCGACAAGGATGAAATTTGCCTTATATGAGATTGGCATCTAGAAATTCTCGCTGCAATGTAGCGCAATCCTAATTGGCAACCACCAAGTGCCCACCACTGATTCAGCCTTTGACACATGGTGAGCAACTTTAATATGAAAGTACGGAGTGTCAATATTAAGCTAATGGATGAGCAAGCAGGAAGGGAGCATCTGATGAGAAATTTTGATATATGGATGGAGAGGATATTCGATGAGGGTAAGGAGCCAGCGAAGTCATTCTTTGATCAGATCCCTCCTCATATGTGGACTCAGTGCCACGATGGTGGAAAAAGGTATGGGAACATGACCAATAACCTTGTCAAATGTTTCAATGCCGTCCTGAAAGGCGCTCGTAGCCTTCCCATCATAGTTCTTGTGCAACTACATTTTTATCGCATCGCACATTATTTCAATAGTCGACAGGAGTCTACTCATAACGCAATATCTAGAGGAAATGCAGTCACTCCGCATATATTGCTAGCGATGGAAAGAAGGAAGTTGAAGGCGATCGGACATCGAGTCACAACGTTCAACCGGTTGAGGGGTAGTTTTAGAATCATGATTGCACAGTTGGGGCCACATAAATGGAATAACCTTCAAACTTTGAGCATCCAAAGGCGCAAATGCTCATACGGGAAGTTCCAAGCTTTACACTTTCCCTGCTCCCACCTTCTCGCCGCTTGTGCAGAGACACGGCTAAATGCAAACCAATATGTTAAGCCATGTTGGAGCACTATCGAGCACTATGGAACATATGCTACGAATTTTCATCCGATTATGCACGAGGCATATTGGCCAACATAATCATTGCCAAATTTGCAAACAAATCCTGCATATGCCTGATATAAAGGTCGGCCTAGGAGCTCACATATACACAACAAGATGGACACATAGGAAGGTAGGAAGAATATCACGTGCAGCATATGTCATCAAGAAGGATATAACCGCACGAGGTGTCCGAGAAGGACACAAATTGGGGATGTAGCTAGACCTTCGCACTGACCTATCACTTGTAGGTTAATGTAGAGTCCTGTTATTACCTTTAATTGCCATAAAAAGGTCGAAGGAATGATTCGGGGTGCTGCCACACGTCCACACTTCATGCCTTGTTGCATCCCACATGTTGACCCCAATCAGAAAAAAATAAAGATTCTGAATGTTCCAAAGAGCCATTGTCATTAAGGCTATGTTCAAAGGATAATAAATTCCTTTAGCATCACAGTATGGACAGTCCATAATCTAAAACTCAGTAATTTCTCTGAATTCCCTCATGTCCCTATTATTGTTATAGTGACTATTTAACACTGCTGCCTTTTTGCAGGATCGATCCAAGGCCATCCGAATCTAGTGTATTGACGATGGGCGATCGTCACTGGTTCAGTGGGCGTGGACCGATTTGTACGCTAAGATAGGATAGGCATGGACCCTTGCATTGTTGATTGGATACGAAAGGTGGACTTCTATGGGATATACCAGATTGGCCATATCTAGTTGGATTGGCATCTTGTGACCGCCTTGGTGGAGCGATGGAGGCCAGAGACACACATGTTCCACCTACCACACGGGGAGGTGACTATCACCTTTCAGGATGTGACAATGTTGTTTGGGCTTCCAATTGATGGGAGGCCTGTCTCTAGTCGTACGGCTGGACAAGTACTATAGGAGGGGGGCACCGGTCAAGAGGGAGCATTGCACCGCATGTGTGAGAAATTGTTAGGGGTGGTGCCTCCTAAGGGTGAGATATTTGGTGCTCTCATCCGCATGCGTTTCTTAAGGGCGAGATGTTTCGCCAGCTCCTGAAAGATGCAGATGATCATATAGTAGTGTGCCACGCACGTGCCCACTTGCTGCGATTGATATGTGGGACGCTGTTATGTGACCTCTAGGGTAGTTATGCACACTTGATGTTCCTTCCACTCCTCACGGAGCGAGCAGAGATACGCCAGTATAGTTGGAACTCCGCTACATTAGCGTGGCTTTACCAGGAGATGTCCGACGCTGCTAACGTGTCACACTTACAGATCGAAGGAGCACTCCGCTTATTGTAGGTTTAGGAGTGGGAGAGATTCACGTCCTTAGCTCCTACGCGCTGTGGTGTCCGGCGTCTTATTCAGAGGGACCAAGATGGTCGCCCGATGGACCTAGCCCCACTCGCATAGAGGTTAGTAACTTCATTCACATTGCATTCATGGAGGGATCAGTTGTTGGTGCCAAATGTTGAGCAACATATGCCGCCCTGGTATAGATTCAAGTTGGACATGCACCGGGAGCATGAGGTATAGTCCCATTCAAGTGTATTGACCGTATTGCATATTTTGCATGTATCCCTACCCACCTCTTACATTTAGCATATGTTTACGCACAATTCATATGAGTGCCCTATATGAGTGACATTTTAGCCGAACTACCGGCTGATTATGCAATTGGGAGGGACCTCTGGGTAGCCCGAGTGCCACTTATATGTTTTCATATTATCGAGTGACATCTCCCAGACCGAGTGATGCGTCAGTTCGAATTTTGGCAGGGCATTCCAGACCAATTTTTAATGTCAGGGGTTGATATACGTGGGGACGACATACACGATATTGATGGTTGAGGTCGGGGAAACACGGATTGGGCTACCAAGCACGCGAAGTACGTGAGTATGTGGGGGCATCAGCAGGAGTACATCTTATAGGGAGTGGAGGCGGACGGTCCGATGGGTCTGGAGGATCCATATTTCATGTGGTATAGGTCGATCACACGATGCTTCGTAGATAGGACTGCGGCGGTCTACATAAGCCTCGTAAGAATACTCTAATGCATACCTAATTTTTGACGGTTTACGTTAGGTTGTCAATGTCGTAACCACTTTTTTTGTATACTGCAAGCGGACGTACTACACTAGGTCGACCTACTCTCTTTAGACCCCGTTGTGAGCAATTTAGTGAGAGTTGTTTTAGACATTGTCTACAAGGACGGGCGATGGATCCCTACACCATGCCAAGCCCCAGCACCACAAGGAGGTTGAGTAGTTCCAATACGAGGAGGTCGAGCAGCTTTCTCCAGTCATCCATCGAGTATGGCCTTCTCGCCTCCTGTTGTACAGGAGGAGTATGTATTCATCCGTCGATATTGCGGCCCTTTCCAGTAGACAGGCAGACGCCCCATCTGAATCTGCAGCCACCCGGTTGATGTCATACCTGCTAAACAAGCCTCTCGATGCGGAGGAGGTGGATGCACCCACATTGCCAACTCAGACTCGTCCAGAGACTTCATACAACTTAGCTCCCCGTCTGCTTCACATGGAGATAGATGATCCAGTACCTATGGGCGAAAACAATAGACATGTAGCACATCAACGAGTCCAGACGCCAGACGTGGAGGAATAGCTAGGAGAGGGCAAATGTAGACAGTAGCCACCCCAACACCGGAGACGACCTCCCTATGGCATTGAGTAGGAGATAATCGTCATATTATTTCACTTGTACAACATGTATATTTTCATTCTTTCATTTGTACATCATGTATTTGTTCATTACTTCATTTGTACATCATGTATTTGTTCATAATTTCATTTGTATAGAGGACCCATATGTAAAGCGGCAAGCATCTATTTGTTCATTTTTTAACTTGTATAGATTGTTGTATTAATTCTTCTATACAGCATCAGGATGTCCATTATTTTAAATGTATAGATGATTGTTCTATTATTTCATTTGTGCAACATTATATTTTCTCCTTTTCTTCCAATCTAAAGAGCATCTTTGTATTATTTATCTATAATTACAAATATGTATTCATTTCCCACAGGATGAATATGTGAATGAAATTTGGTTATAACTGGTGTGAATGAACGTTTTGTATTGTTTCCCACGGATGTATACACGAAACTGATGAATGTAATGTTGTCAACATACTAGTATCAATTGTGTTTGATGAATGTTTTCTTTGAACAGGTGCGTGGATGGATATGCTCAATTTTTAAAGGGGATTTTGCCGAAATTAGTATAGTATTTTGATAGGTTGAATGTATACGAAACTGGTGAATGTAACGTTGTGAACATACTGGTATCAATTGTATTTGATGAATGTTTTCTTTGAACAGGTGCGTGGATGGATATGCTCAATTTTTAAAGAGGATTCTGCCGAAATTTTTATAGTAATTTGATAGGTTGAATGTGTACGAAACTGGTGAATTGAATTTTTATATGCTCTATCTTCTTAAAAGATATATTACTTTTGTAATAGAGCTCCTAAGTATAAAACTAAATTGATTTTTTGAAACCTTAGTTTTTAACCTTAATGTCATTTCCATTGCATGACTTATAAGCGTAATTGCACAATAATTATTATAATTGTAAATATCTTCTTTATTTTTGTTTATAGGTATTAAAGTGTTTTTCCTCTATTCATTTGACATTTTCTTGATTTTTATAATTTTGTTAAATAAATTAGTTAACATATAATTTCGTATCATCTAGGCATTTCCAAACTTCGATTAAGATACCATCCAATCCTATACTTTTTCCATTTTCCATTTTTTTTTATTGCAAACTTAACTTCGTTAACTGTAGTTTTATGAATAAATCTCATATTTTAACCTCTTCATCATTTCTCAATTCCAAGTTTAAGTTTTCTACTTGATTTTCATTAAATAGCTTAGAAAAAATAACTTCTTCATCCATTTTTTTAATGTCTTTTTTTTTCCCTTAACTAACACACTATTGTCCTCACTTTGTATACATTTTACATCACCTACGTTCTACTCTTTCTTTCTCTAGTTCTAACAAGTTTAAATATGTCTTGTATCCATTATTTTTGTGTCTAATCTAGTATATAAATTATTAAATAATATATGTTCTGCTGGACTAGTGACTTCTTTGCATCTTTTTCTCACCTTTTAATTCTTGTGTATTTTGCAAACCCAACACTATGATTAATTATCATTTGCTTTTATAACTGCAGTGAGATGTGCTCTCTCCCAATCCCCCACCTTTAGGATAAAAGCTATAATGATTTTTTATATGACCCAGAGCCTATTTGTAGTTTTGGAGCTAGCAAAATAGAAGTATTTCCATTTTGGGGTAAAAGTAATTCCACACATAAAAAGGGTAAAGGAAGATAAAGAAAAGCACAAAAGCTTCTCTTCTTTTCCGACCATTGGTTTCTTGGAATCTTGGAGCTGAAAATTAACAATTAAGCAGATAGAAGGTAGGGGGACAGTGTCCATACGAAACTTTAAATGTCAGATGCCAGTGTAATTAAAAGTTTTAGGTACCAACTCCATTAGCTTCCAATGTCTTCATGATACTAAGCCTCTTCACTGTGTTAAGGTACATCCTATATAAAAATGAAAAAACAAAAAAAAAAACATATATATTGTCAGCATTTACAGAACATCTAATTTCCAACTACAATATTGTCTTTTCTTATGATGTTCTATTCGATATGCACTGCCCATAGGTCTCTACTTGTCCAAAGTACCTAAGAACTTGAATGAAATAGGCCTTAAAAGCATGGTCCAAAACGTTTAATATTAGGTGTTAGCTTTATCGTGATCCCAAGAGGGGGGGTGAATTGGTATTTTTAAAATTTATCCCTTACGTATTCCTCCTAACAAAAGCATGTTCACAACCCTACGGTCAATCTAATGCGAATAATACAAATATATCAGAAATTAAATGGAGCAGTTTAATTAATCGCACAAGCACCAGAAAGTAGTAAATAAATGGTGACATGCAGATATGTTATTGAGGTTCAGCCAACTGCCTACGTCCCTGCCTTGGTTAACCAGCACAAGGATTATCACAATAACTTGCTCACTTAAACGGGTGGAGCGGCACTTATACAGCCAGGTCAAATTATCACAAGGCTGACCTCAACCTTTACACCAATCCTTACCGAGCTGGATTACCGCCCCCTCAAGCCATGCCTGGAATCTCTCAAATATACAATTAAAAGGTACAGTATAAGGGTGCTTTCACGTAAACCATATTTGTACCACAAATGCGCACAATCACAAAACACCACAGATGATTTAAAATGTAAGCTCGGTGTGGTTTAAGTAGTTCAACTCTCAAATATATTTTCTATCAGTGTAATACGTTTGTGAGAGTGTCAACAAGCAATCTTTGTATTTCTAAATGTTCTCAATCAAGAAGCTCAAACAAAGATATTATACAATATTCAAATGTCCCAAATAGGAGAAGATGTCAATCACATGAATAGTGTATATGCTTGGTTTGCAAGATATATGTAATCTTTGTACTTCAGCAAATGGTATAGACTTGAATGGATATTGCCACAAAGATTAATATAACACACACAAATATCTTTTCACAAAAATATCAATATGAATATCACAAGATATTTGAGTACGTTTGAAAATAGTTTTGCAAGCCAAAGAGAAATACAAACTTCCTAAGTTATTGCAATGAGAATGCAACACTCGGAAGTTTAATTAGTCTTCTTAGGATAGGCTTATTAGTAAAGCCCCCCTAAGAATACTTAGGTAATGCTCTCAAGAAAATCAATTCAAACAATCAAAGAATGAGAGAGCAAAACCCCAAACCAATAACACTCAAATACACTTACAAATGATACTGAGATGAAGTAGGTAAGTTTGAGTGGATTTGGAGATAGTATGAGCAATAGGAAATATTTAGCTTGAGAGAGAAATTTGATTTTTGGTTTTTGCTAATCAATCCTTAAATCTCCCAAATGAAGGAGTATATATAGACATACTGAAAATTTTGACCGTTGGGGACCTATTAGGGATTGTTAGAAAAGATTAATGAAATTTAAATCAATTTAAACATGTTTAAAAATATTTAACCCACAGTAAAAATGATGGCAACCCAAGAGGTTCGGTCGACCAAAAATATTTCGGTCAACCAAGTCTCAAATGGTTTGGTCAACCAGGAAATATTGAACTAAGGGCACGGTCGACCATGAGAGGGCGATTTCCCAATTTTTTGAGTTTCGGTCGACCAAGCCATTTTGAACTGGCTGGTTCGGTCGACCAGACCGCTGGAAATTCTCCCGAGGACCCTTCGATCGACTAGATAGTTGGAGAACAAAGAGGGTCGGTCGACCAAATGGTCAAACTTTTGACCCTAGGGGGTTTCGGTCGACCAGAGCCTTTTGAACTACTTGGTTCGGTTGACCAGGTGGTCAAACTTTTGACCCCAGAGAGTTTCGGTCAATTAGGGCCTTTTGAACTACCTAGTTTGGTCAACCAGGTGGTCAAACTTTTGACCTTGTGGGTTTTGGTCGACCAGTGCCTTTTGAACTACCTAGTTCGGTTGACCAGATGGTCAAACTTTTGACCCAGGGGGTTTCGGTCAACCAGGCCAAAATGAATTGGCTTGGCTGGTCGACCGAAAGTGCACCATATGTGCATTTCGGTCCCGTATCAAAACAAAGAAGCCCTATTCAAGTGCCTAACAAATATATGTGAAAGTGTGTGTGTCCTAGGGGCACTTGGGGTCCAATTTGAAGACACCAAAAAAGTCCAGTGTCGATTGATCGAAGGGAATACCCTAAGGTATTTCTATGGTCATTTTTGGTTTGTATCTGGTTTGAGCTTACAAAATAAACCATGCATGTGATGTGTGTGCTTATTACAAACCGAATACCCTAATTACTATTACAGACAAATTTCAATAAAAATTATTACAATTAAGAGTATGAGTTTATCTTCAAGCTTTGAACTTTCACGTGCCATTGATGATATGTTAATATGAACATGCACATGAACTAGATATTTATTAAATATAGGAGTATTTGTCATCATCAAAACCGAGCGTGACCTATAAGGTCAACATTAGGTTACTAGTAGTGTAGCTACTGCTCCTACGCCTAAAAATGTTGCTCAAAATAGACCAGCTAGTCTTCCGCAGGGCTAGCCTTGTCATTTGACATCATTCTATTTGGGGCTTAGTAGTGCATATACAAACATCAGGCATAAATATGTGCATATATACACACAAAGACACATTCACAAAAACATATATACATAAGTATTTATATATATATATATATATATATATATATATATTGCACTAGTATAATCATTTAGAATGAAATGAAAGGTGCATACTCCCAAGGAACATCTCCTACGAGGATCCAGTCCCCCTCTTTATCTTCATAAGTGAGTACAAATTTGAATGATCCATTTAAAAGTTTGGAGGCCTTTCTTGCTTGCTCACTCTGTCCACTCAAACCTAGTTACACAATCATAATTACATTTTAAAACTAGAACAGAATTATCTATGCAACTCATTACTATCCTAGTCCTACTAATTTAACTTTGAGGTCAAAATGTTTATGCCATCTTAAACCACTTGGTTCTAAAAGCTAGTTGTTAGATTGAGGTGCAACAATGATTTAACAATAATCTCACATCAAAACTTTTAAGATAAAATTGATAGAAAATAAGTAAATTACACATTACTGATAACAAATATAGAAAATAAAGAATACACTCACAAATGGAAGTGATGCCCGTGGTTGGATTAACAAACATGTCCTCCAATGCTTGGGCTAAAGTCTCATAGCAAGCATGAGCATTTAGATCCACTTTCCTCCCTATTAGCAATCCATCCATGTTAACCTTAACAAACCCAAGATGTCCTTTTTCCATAGCAGCGGTATTGTTCTTATTGCTACCATTGTACACTTTTTTCTTTGAAGTATCCTTCAATTTATTATCCTTGCATGTCTCATCTTCTTTAGAGGTCAAAGTCTTTGCCTGGTTAGCCAAGTTGTTCATCCTATAAGCCCTTATAAGCGGCCATCCCACAACCTGACTGCTCCCAAGGAATAAAATTAATTATAGTAATGACTAATGAATAATATATTAGTTGAGATATGGAGAGAGATAATAAACAGTGACATGAAGCAGCAATTATCCCAATCTTTCAGTTTCAGCCATGATCCCAATCTTTTAACAATCCTAATTAATGGAGGCAGATCCTCATGAGTTACCCTTCTCAAAGTTAACTAAATTTGAATGGTTTCATGGTAGCAAGAAAGAGACGGTGTAGGAGAGAGGGACAATTTCTCAATTACACAGAACTCCAAAGAAAAAATAACTCTAGAGGATTAGTTTATATATGCTTTGGCTAGTTGCCAAGAAAATTAATTTTGCAACAAAAATGGATTAATTTTTTAATAAATGGGTTTTTCTTTGCAGGTTTTGAAATCCGAGAAAATTAGAAACTTTATTTCGATATTTTACATATGAAAATAATCAAGATTTTATTCTTTACTCTTCATCATTTCAATTTTCTCTGTAATTTATAAAAGGATGGTTAACCCTTAACATAAGAAAATCAAAACACTCATATCAGTAAAATAAAAATGACATTAGAATTTATAGGGAAAATGGTGGAATAGAAATAGAGAGAGAGAGAGAGAGAGAGAGAGAGAGAGAGAGAGAGAGAGAGAGAGAGAGAGAGAGAGAGAGAGAGAGAGAGAGAGAGAGAGAGGGATAATAGAGGAACAAACCCAAAATAGGAAATGCCAGAAATGTGGAAATTAAAATCTTAACTCCATCAAAGGGAACAGGATTACTAAAACTCATTGTCAAAGAAAAACAAATTAATAATGGTAAAGGAAAACATGAGAACGAAAAAAGAACCAAAAGATATAAAAGAAGCATTATGCTTTTATAAATATTTATGTTGACAACGCCAGCAGCAGCAACAACTTCTTTGGCAACAGAATCAGCGGCTCTTTTTGTGCCAGAGATAGCGGCAACAGAAGAAGTAGAAGCTTTGTTTGGAACCTGTTAAATTATTTAAATATTAATTATTTTCAATTAATATTTAAATATTTCCTACTCAATAAAATAATAGAAGATTTCCCTATTTAATTAAATATAATTAGTGTATATTTATAGTGTATGACTGTTATATTAATTTTTGATAAAAAAATATTTTTAACTAAATTACGAACTATAATATATTATATGTGAGATTTTAAATTAATAACTGATTCTTCCCTCCAATAATTCAAAAAAAATTTTAATTAATCATTAATAAATAAATAAGAAAGGGAAAACCAATAAATAGTTGCACAAAAAATCTCGCTACACGAAATAGTGAGATTTAAATGTCAGGCCCAATCTGGTACAGACGCGTGGCAACAAAATCTCGCTACTCCAAGTAGCGAGATTTGCATAAGGTCATACATGTGGGAAATCTCTCTACTCTGAGTAGCGAGATCTGTTTAAATCTTATTACTTGGAGTAGCGAGATTACTGCAGAGTCATTTTGGGAAATACTTCTCAGAATGGGGTATTATTTAATATATATATATATATATATTTTAAAAAGTTAAACCAGGAAAAAAACTTGTTGTTTGGGGGTAAGAAAAGAAAAGGAGTTTTTTTCCTGTTTCATTATTAAATTAAAATAAAATATTTAATAATACTCTATTTGGGAAAAAAATTCCCAATTTGATGCTCATGTAATCTCGCAGCACCAAGCTGCGAGATTTAACACGTATTAGAAAAATGAAAGCCCTGTGACGAAAATCTCGCAGCTTCGCCCTGCGAGATTTAAAAAGACGCCTAGTATGCTAGTGACGCGTGGCAAAAATCTCGCAAGATGGTCTTGCGAGATTTTCCTGGGAAATGGCATGGTGTATGACACGAGGAAAATCTCGCAGGTCCATCCTGCGAGATTTGCTTCATCTGGTCTTTCCCCATTCATTTCATGCAAATGACCGTTTGCAAGCGCAAAGAGGAGGATGGCAGGCAGAGAGGACGATAGAGCAGGTTACTGTTCGGTGAGCAAGTGACCGCTCAGGAGTGGATTGCAAGTGACCGTTCGAACGGCCAGGCGAGGAAAGTTATTAAAGGAGAAAATGGGGTACGTATTTTTTATTTACCGTAAAGCAAAATTTATTTCATTAAGTTTGATTGGTTTTATTGAGTTCGAATTTGCGGTATTGAGTTCGATTTGTTTCATTTGGGTTCATAGCTGCATCCGAAAAATCCGAAGGTTAGTTTTCATTTATTTTCATTTTTCCTTTTTTTTTTTTTCATGTTATGTGCCTGTGCAATATAATTGTTGTGCTCACAAAATTTTATTAGAAAAATTTTAATATCATAACTGCTCATGCTCAGATACATTTTATTTTTTTATCATTTGATTGGAGATTGTTTTTACTTAAATATTTATTTCATTTTGTTACTAAGTAATTTCATTTCAAAAATTAAAAACAACGTAAATGTTGTATGAATTGAATTTATTTTTTTGTTACTATTTAGTCAATATTCTAATAAATTTTGAGTTTTAAGTCAAAATATTAGTTAGAACATATTTTATTCTCATAACTTGCAATAAGTCATATTTTGGTAATGATTTAATGTTAGACACACAGAAAATAAGTTCAACTAAGTTAGAGAAACAGATAAAAATAGAATATAAAAATAAATTACATAGAAGCCAACAAAAACATGTTCCTTTAGATTTTAATGCGATGCCTAGTAAGCAGATTTTGGGAAACATAATTTATTTAGGCTTCATTTTGAGTTCTACAATCTAATTTGTTCATTCTCTAACCCACCAAAAATGAGTTTTTTCAAAATAATACTATTTTAATTAATAATTCTCTTCAAGAACTCAAGATGACCCAGCTTAAATTAGAAAAATCTTTTAGGAAATTCATGATAAGATCAAGAGTTTGAAAGACTCAATTTTTTATTTGGGTAGATTTTGACCTACCTAAATTAATAACTTCCATGAATGAGATACAGGGACAAATTTTTTTGCTACTCGGACCAAAGGAAGTTGGGCTTCACTAAAAAATGATAGGCAATCCATTTTTTTGTGATATTGTTCATGTGAACAAGTATATGAACATGTAATTAGAATAGTCACTTTTACTATAAGTATTAAAAATATGTTGTTATCAAGTGAATACATTATTATATTTCAACATGTAATTAATATATTGTAATATATAATTATTAAATTATGTTAACATTATTAGTTAATAATTTTCAAATAATATTTTTAATTAAAATTTTTACACATTACTATATTTCAACATATGATTAATGTACAACAAAGTATATAGTTATAGTAAGTTAACTTGGGTTGTATGTGTTTTAAAAAGCATGCACATATACCAAATAACTTGTACAAAGCAATAGAAAAATATTCAATAATTATGTTTATACAAATAAAACTAAACTACAAATTAAAATTTATTGAAAATGGAGATTTAAATTTGCATAACACTAAGAGAAATTATATGGCTATAATAAGAACAATTTAGATATTTACGAATTGGATTATCAGGCATTGATAAGCCTAATAGGTCAATTGGAAGATGCCTATAGTCTGGAAACTAAAGTAGCAAAGTTAGGTGCCTACCTCCATTCACGTTTCTAATTATAAACATGGTGATCAAAGGACCTCGTGGCTCAGTTTGTAATGTACAAGTTAGACCCATTAAGTTCAAAAATCCTATTGGCAAATCAGCTATGTCCATCTTTCTTTTCAGGTTCACTCTCTTTCATCTCATCTTGTCCATGATGTAGCCATGATAAAACTTTTTACAGAACTTATAGCAATTTTGAAAACATTTATTAGTGCAGTTCCAATTTCGCAGTTTGGGACATATTTGTGCAACTAAAAATCATCTATTTCAAGTGATCTAATACTCATATCACTTAAGAATAAATACTTAATATCTTTTAGTGAACAAGGTAATTGATATAAGTACTTACTAAAAATAAGTAATATTAGGATAGTCACTTTTATTATTGTTATCAAGTGAATACATTATTATATTTCAATATGTAATTAATATATTGTAATATATAATTATTAAATTATGTTAACATTATTAGTTAATAATTTTCAAATAATATTTTTAATTAAAATGTTTACACATTACTATATTTCAACATATGATTAATGTACAACAAAATAGTACATAATTATAGTATGTTAACATTTTTAATTAATACTTTCTAATTAACATTTTTATTTTTAATTTTTAAAATTTTATATTTAAAAACTAGTAAATTATTATTTTAGTATTTTAACTGACATTATAAATTATAAAGGCAATGCCTAGCCAATTAACACATATCACTTATACATACAATTTTGTTTTGCATAGGTCTTTTTTCTTTCCCGAACGCAAATCTAAATGGCAAGAAGCTCAAGCAGTACTCTGGTGACGGTATTGTTGTATATAGGGGGGAACATTATATCTAGAGATGTTGGTGTTAGTTATAGTAGTCTACTAGTTTGACCTATTCGAATTGGGCATAGGTGTAAATTACATAAATTGTATACAAAAATATACAAATATTTGAATATTGATCCAAACCAATATGCATTGCGGGTGACCGCAAGATACCCTATGCGAGGGTATAATGATAGAGTCATCCATGAGGCTATTCTCGTAATTGACGATTACAGTCTGTGCATTGTGTTTGATGCACACTGCGTAGGTTCGACATATTTAACTATGCAATTATATATCGAAATCATTCCTCACATGGGTGTCGCCGCAGATAGGCAAACGGGAACGTCTGCCAAGCATGTGGTTGAAGCGAAAGAAGACACCCAATAGACATATCATTATGATATGACTTTGGATGAAGGTATTGAACCATACACCTTGTGTGGATGTTAGTGGGATGCCTATTGTGGATTTGAACGAATGTCCGAGATTGTCGTTCAAGCTGCAGACGTACGAAAGACCTATTCTTGGCACAAATGATCATGGTGTTTGCGAAGAAGTTCCAGCAGAACATCTAGGATTGTTGTTCGCTATTGTGAACAACGTGTTAGACAAGGGGATGAATATCACGAATGATTTTAATTTACAAGATGACATATACGAGCAGGAAACTGGTGAAGGGACGAATGAGTTCCCCGATGATGTTCACCTACCCCTCCGTGAAACGAATGATGCCATGTACAATGCCCAGTTAATGGATGAACCTCCTATGTACGGTGTAATTGACGTAGATGCTGCAAATTTGTCACATGATGGGGAGCTTCCTATATGGGTAACTCGTTGGGATGAATCGTCTAAGCTGAGTAAGGGGATGTTATTCGGGTCAAAAGATTAGTTGATCGTGGCAGTGCGAATATACCACGCTCGAATGCACTATGACTTCCACGTCGTGCAATCTACCCCACTATTATGGGTTGCTAGGTGTAAAAACTCTTATTGCGGTTGGAGAGTGCATGCAATGTATCAGATGAAACACCGATTATTCGAAATCACCCAATATGGTGGTCCACACACGTGTTTGAACAAACTTCTCTCACAGGACCATAACCAAATCATGTCATCCCTCATTGCTAGGGAGATTGTGAATATGATCAGGGGTGATGCATCGACATCAATTGCTATATTGAAAGAGTTCATAGATCGTCGCTTCGGCTATTTGATCTCGTATAAGAAGGTTTGGTTAGGCAAACAAAAGGCAATTGCCTAAGTATTTGGCGATTGGGAGATGTCTTATCAAACTTTGCCTAAGTGGATGGAAGCGATGTGCGCGTATAATCCTGGTACTATTATCAAGTGGAGGCAGAATCCTATTCCAGGTAGCAAGCACACTTCAACATTTGTATCTGTATTTTGGGTGTTTGCAGCATCTATTCAGGGTTTTCAGCACTGCCCTCCTATTATATATGTGTATGGGACACACTTGTACGGTAAGTACAATGGTAAACACCTAATTGCGACGTGCCCGGATGCAAATAGGAAAATATTTCTCCTTATATTTGCTATTGTTCAAGAAAAAAGTCTAGACACATGGAATTGGTTTCTGTGTTGTCTTCGTACTATTATTGATAGGGACGACATTTTCCTTATATCAATCGACATCTAGGAATTCTTGCTGCAGTGCAACACAATCCTAATTGGCAACCACCACGTGCCCACCACCGATTCTGCCTTCAACACGTGGTTAGCAACATTAGCACAAAAGTACACAGTGTTAATCTTAAGCGTATGGTTGAGCGACGGGAAAGGAGCATCAGGTAAGAAAATTTAACATGTGGATGGAGAAGATATTCGATGAGGGTGGGGAACCTGCGAAGTTATTTTTTGATAAGATCCCTCATCATATGTGAACTCAATTCCATGATGGTGGCAGAAGGTATGGGAACATGACCACTAACCCCATGGAATGTTTCAACGCTGACCTGAAAGGCACTTGTAGCCTCCCAATCACGAACCTTGTGCAATTGACATTTTATCGCATTGCACATTATTTCAACAGTCGACGAGAGGCTGCTCGTAACGCAATATCAGGAGGAAATGCATTCCCTCCCCTTATATTGTTAGCGATGGAAAGAGGGAAGTTAAAGGCGACTAGACATCGAGTCACAGCGTTCAACCAGTCTAGGGATACTTTTAGCTTCACGACCGCACAGTTGGGACCCCATAAAGGAAACAACATCCAAACTTTGAGCACTCAAGATAGACGCAAATGGTCATGTGGGAAGTGGGAAGTGTTACACTTTCCATGCTCCCACCTTCTCGCTACATGTGCAGAGACATAACTAAATGTTATGCAATACATTGAGTCATGTTGGAGCACTATCAAACACTATGTGACATATGCTGTGGATTTTCATCCGATTATGCATGAGGCATACTAGCCAGCATCCTCGTTGACAACTATACAGGAAAATCCTACATATGCTCGACATAAAGGTCGGCCTAGGAGCTCTCGTATACACAATGATATGGATGCAAGGGAATGTAGGAAGAGGAGCACATGCAGCATATGTCATCAAGAAGGACATAACTGCACAAGGTGTCCGAGAAGGACCCAACCCGGGGACACAACTGGACCGTCGCATTGACTTCGTACTCACTTATAGGACTCTTGGGTACACTTCTTCTTTTGTATATATTTATTGTATTGCGATGGTGCATTTTGTAGGATTGATCCAGGGCTATCTGATCTGAGAATCTTGACGATGGGTGATGAGCACCGAGCCAACCGAGTGTGAGCCGATGGGCACGCCGATCCCTTGTTCTGCCTAGGGGGCACGCAATTTGCGGAGCGTTGGTTGGAGGTAGATGACCGCATCATCCACTGGATACGCGACGTAGGGTTTTATGATATTTATCGGATTGCCCATATCCAGCTGGATTGGCATCTTGTGATAGCTTTAGTGGAGCGATGGAGACCCGAGAGGCACACGTTCCACCTACCTCATGGGGAGGCGACCGTCACACTCCAGGACGTCACTGTTTTGTTTGGCCTGCCGATTGATGGGCAAGTCATCATTGGTCGTACTGCAGGGCCAGTAGAGGGATTGACAAACAGTGAGTTGGTTGGTGCACGCATCTGTATGTTGTTCCTCGAGGGGGATGTGTTTTGTCAGCTCCTAGCAGATGCAGATGCATAGACTATAGCATGCCACGCACGAGCCAACTTGTTGCATTTGATATGTGGGGTGATATTTTGTGACTTTTCAGGCAACTATGCGCATTTGATGTTCCTTCCACTCCTTGCGGACTTGGGAACCACTCGCTCGTACAGTTGGGGGTCCACTACTTTAGCGTGACTTTATAGGGAGATGTATCCTGCCGCTCACCACTCGAAGACACAGATTGCTGGCCCACTTCGCCTACTACAGGTTTAGGCCTGGGAGAGATTTCCATCCTTAGCCCCTACGCGGCGAGGTTTCCTATATATTTAGAGGAGTAAGGACGGTTGTCTGATTGACCCACTCCCACTCGCATACCGGTTAGTACCAACATCATTTATCCCTCCTCATTCATTCTATAAGTACTAGGGATACGAATTCGTAGTACTAGTCGTTACATTTGTAAATTTATGTTTCATCTTATATAGATGGAGGGATGACTTGAGGGCACCGACGGTTGTGCTACACACATTGCCTTAGTATAAGTTCGAGTTGGACATGCACCGAGAGCATGAGGTATAGTCCAATTAAAGTATAGGACATATTATTCTCTTTCTTTCTTTTAGTTACGTATAGTTCATTTAACTTTAGTTTATGTTTAAGTGTAGTTCCTATGGAAGCCCTACACGGCTAAGATTCTAGCCGACCTACCTCCTGATTATGCAGTCAGGAGTGACATGTGGGTAGCCCGAGTGCCACTCATATGCTTTCATATTATCGAGTGGTATCTCCCCGACCGAGTCATGTGACAGTTCGGGTATCGACAAGGCATTCCCGACCACTTTCTGACGTCGGGGGTAGATATAGTTGGGGATAACCTCCACGGCATGGACGGGCGCGATCGAGGGGTTCATGGACTAGGCGACTACACACGCGATATTCATGACTGCGTCGGAGTATCGGCGAGAGTACATCATACCAAGAGTGGCAGAGGACGGTCTGATGCGTCCGGATGACCCACACATCACTTAGTATAGGTCCATCACACTCTGCTTTGTCGATATGACTGCTACTGTATATTTGAGCCTCATAAGAAGACTTTAACCCACGACTCCTTTTATTATGTGTACGTTACGATTTGCATGGGTTAACCAAAATTTTTCCTATCCTGCAGGCTAACATAGTATATGAGGCAAATCAACTCTTGTCAGATCTTGTTATCCATCGATTGATGAGTGCTACATTGGACCTTATCCAAAGGACGGTCAACGGATCCCAGCTGCTCGACCTGATGTACCAACACGAGGAGGACGACCAGCTCCAGTACGAGGAGGACGACATGCCTCCTCCAGTTGTCCAGTGAGTCCCATCTCCTCGCCATCAGTTGTATAGGTGGAGTACATGTTCGGTCCGTCAGCACCGTATGCACATTCCACTGCAGCTGATATTGCGGGACCGTCCAGTAGACCGATAGATGCCCTATCTGACTCTGCTGCCACCCCCATCGATGTCAATTTTATTGGACGACATTTTCGATGCACTAGCTATGCCGTCTTGTTCTCGTCCAGAGACATCATATCAGTTCTCACCGCGTGCGCTTTGCATGGATGATGATTATACAGTACCTCTTAGCGGAGATGATCCACATCTAGGACGACGGGACAAGACACCTGATGCAGATGACTAGTAGGGAGAGGGCAGATGCAAACGACAGCCACCACGACCCCAGAGACGACCTCACTGTGGCACTGAGTAGCTTACCATTATTTTTATTTCATTTGTATGTATATCATTGATTATTTTTATTTCATTTGTATAGTATTGATTATGTTCATTTCACTTGTATAACATTTGATTATTTTCATTTCATTTGTATAGTCATGTGTCTTGTGCACACTTCATACTCTTGAACTTTGTCTTTGAGTTTATTTATTTATTTATTTTGTCTGCCTGCTTAGTTGTTTGTTTGTTTTTGTGTGACTAGTTTTTATTTTGGTTCAATAAAAAAATTTGTTTAGCAGGATATTTAACTTAGCATTTTCTCTAACCAACTATCGTACAAATTAATGGATTTCAAAATTAACTCAAGTGAATATAAAAATCAATTATATTAAGATGAATAAAATAACTTTTATCTAACTAAATAGTGAAAGATTAGACCTTTGCTCCAAAGAATTAAATACTGCCAAATGTAAAAAATACATATAACAGTTATATATATATTGCAACATGCCAAGTGCGGAAGCCTTAACCCAAAATGACAAAGGATAGAAAATTTTTGTTATTTTAAGTTTGAATGGTATCACAATATCTAGAAGTGTCTGAAATTGCTGGAGGTGATAATAATAACTTTGGTTTCATAGGGTCGGTACCAACCTATTATTTTCCTAAGTGTATTTAGATCACTTAATAACTTGTTGATTGGTTTGTAGACTAATTATAAATTCAGTTTTCATTTATGTTGATAATATAAAACATATAATAATGTGAACTTTTTATGAGTTTATGACAAATAATAGATAAAAAATTATTCTCAAAATAATAGGAGTGTGGGCTATATATATGCATATATATTAGATCGAGTGAGGTATGATTTTTAAGGATTTTACTCACTCAGATAAGTCGAAATTTTTTTTTTAATTTTTATTTATTTAGGGGCCAATTTTAAAGTAAGTAAAATTAGATTCGTAAATATCTATCAATATCTTTTAAATTTATTTTAAAATGTTTGTAAATATCAAGTTTTTTTATTAATACTCCAATTTTATGATAATAGTTTATAATTATGGATAAATACTTCTAATAAATTTAATTTTTATAAAGTAAATAGGAATATTTTAAAAAATTAACTCGTTCTTGAGATTTAAATAATTTAGGCTTCAACGAAAAGAACTTTTTACAGAAAATACTTATCTAGAAAAATATTTATCTAAAAAAATTTTAATTTATTATATGTATTTTTAGTATATTTATTTTTTAAAAAATACTTATTTTTTTGAATCTTTTTTTCAAATAATTACTAATTCAATTGTCGAGAAAATTGAGAAATATATTCAAAAGCCTTCATTGGAAAAATATTTTATAATTTTTTTACAATTATAAATTAAAACACATTTTGAGTTATTAACTTCGAATTAAAATATTTTATTTTTTTGATTGGGTATAATGTATTTTTAATTTTAAATATACATATATATACCTGGTAAATCTCGCAGGAAAAACCTACGAGATTTAATTGAATAACAAAGGGCAGCGCAATGGGAAAACAAATATGGCAGGACCAAACTGTGAGATTTGAAGCAAATCTTGTAATTTGGTTCGAGATTTACTTAGTCACTTTACCATGTGTCACCATTGGAAAACATTGTAACTTCAAATTAAGTGAGCATTAGTTTGGAATTTTTTTTTATTTAATATTTTATTTTAATTTAATAATAAAACGGAAAAATACTCAAAAAAAAAAAAAAAAAGTGTAGGAGCATGGAAGTCAAGTCAATAAAAACCTACTACATTAATTAGAAGTATTAATGGAAGTCAAGATTTCTTTGTCAGGCTGTTTGGCACGCGTCACTGCTAACTTTAGCTCTTTTGGTAAAGTGCAAGCGCCTCACCACCAATCCATAAAGGTCTATGTTCCTGCTTCTTTCTGCCGACCCTCCATCATCTGCATCTTTCTCCATTTTCACAGAAATGGACGCCACCAACGGGCGACGATTCTCCGGATGCCACGTGGTGGCGATGCCTTACCCCGGCAGAGGCCACATCAACCCTATGATGAACCTATGCAAGTCTCTAGCTTCCCGCACATCCCTTAACGTTCTCATCACCTTCGTCCTCACCGAAGAGTGGCTCGGCTTCATCGGCGCCGATGACAAGCCCCCCAACATCCGCTTCGACTCCATCCCCAACACCATCCCTTCCGAGCTCGTCCGCGCGGCCGATTTCCCCGGCTTCATCCACGCCGTTTCGACGAAGATGGAGGCCCCTTTCGAACGGCTCCTCGACCGGCTGGATCCGCCACCGACGGTGATTCTGGCCGACACGTTCCTGGTGTGGGCCCTTGATGTCGGAAACCGCCGCAAGATCCCGCTAGCGTCGTTTTGGCCCATGGCCGCTTCCGTATTCTCTGTGCTTTACCATTTTGATCTGCTCGTGCAGCACCGCCACTTCCCGATCCAATCGTCAGGCAAGTGTCCGCGGTAAAAATAAAATTTCTACTTTTCCAATCAAACTCTTAATCTAGGCATGCCATGAAATAATCATAGTCCTAGCTAAAAACGTAATGTGATTTATTGATGTGGAGTCTATTTCCCTGTATATGGGGAGGCACTCGAAAGCGCTTAAGAATCTCTTAAAAAATATTTTTATTTTTTAACCATTTAAAAAAAAAAAAAGTTATAACAAATATAGCTTATTATTTATATTTTTCAAGATTTATAATAAAAAGATAAAAATTAAAGAATTCATTTAAATGTTCAAAATAGTTCCAAAATTTTTATTTTAAAATTTTAAAAAATATTATCAAAAAATATTATTTTTAAATTATTTTTAAATTTATATAAAGTAATATTTAAATTTACGAATATTAGGATTTGAATGTAAATTTTGTGTAAAATTTTGAAAAATTGCACACATAATCCATACAAATAAAAATCAATTTCAACGAATAAAGTTAAAAATTTAAGAAGAAAATGTATTTTTTAAAATTATTTTTTATATAAATTTGAAAAATTTAAAAATAAGGTAATATTTTTTTATTATTTATTGTTATTCATTTATTTTATATAAATATTATAAAAATATAAGTTCAACTGATTTTTTTTAAAAAAATAAAAATAAAAAAAAATTTTCCACTAGGACCTTAATATGTTACTAATTTCCCATCTCCATTTTTTTTAATGATGTTGGATCGATTATATCCAGTGGAGATGTCACCCAAAATTTCATTTCTCAAATTTAGCAAAAAATTTTGTGGGAAGTGCCTAATATTGTGTATTTATTTTTATGAAAAAAAAAGAATTAGGCCAGAGGAAGGATGAAATTGTGGATTACATCCCGGGAATGTCTCCAACGCGGGTGGCAGATCTTCCAACAATTATCCATGGGAATAGTGAGCCAACCCTCCGTCGAGCTCTGGATTCCGTGGTCGGCGTAGACCACAAAGCTCGGTATCTGCTGCTCAGTTCCATACACGAGCTGGAAGCTCCCATCATTGCCGCTATTCAAGCGAAATTCTCAAACCCAGTCTACTGCGTCGGCCCCCTCATCCCCTACCCCAAACTGATCACACCCAATATTTCTGCAGCTCAAAGTAATGGTGGTAATGACCCTAATAACCATGTCATGAGCTGGCTAGACTCTCAGCCCAGAGGTTCAGTCTTGTACGTCTCCTGGGGAAGCTTCCTCTCGCTTTCCGGTTCCCAGATGGAAGAGATCGCGGCCGGCTTGTCCGGGAGCGGCGTCCGGTACCTGTGGGTGGCGCGTGGCGAAACTCATCGTCTGGAAGCGGGTGCGGGGGACAAAGGGTTGGTGGTGGGGTGGTGTGATCAGCTGAGGGTGTTGAGTCACTGTGCAGTGGGTGGGTTTTGGACTCACTGCGGGTGGAATTCCACCATGGAAGGTGTTTTTGCAGGAGTGCCACTGCTTACTTTTCCCGTGGTTATGGATCAGGTACCAAACAGTAAGGTAATTGTTGAGGATTGGAAGGTTGGGCAGAGGGTGAGGACGGAGCGGGGAGCTGGAGATTTGGTGGAGAGGGGGGAAGTCGCTGAGGTTGTGAGGAGGTTCATGGATTCGGAGAGCTGTGAGAGGAGAGAAATGGTGAGAAGGGTGAAAGAGCTTCAGGATATTTGTCAAAAAGCAACCGCTGAAGGTGGATCTTTTGACACGAGTCTGGATGCTTTTGCGAGAGACATTTCACGCTCCCATTAAATAAATTATTTTGCTGTCCACGGCGACATCCTCGATGGTTGTAAAATTAAAGTATTAGAGGCACTTCTTGGTAGTCTCATTGGTGTAATTGTTGTGGTTCTCGAAGAGATGGTTAATTGAAAATTTAAAATTTTTTGACTAATTTAAATATTTCAACGATTTATCACAAATTATATTCCATTCAAATATAATTGTGTATGTAAAACGATTAGCCGCTAAATGTAAACATACACGTGAAACATATTTCATTTTGATTTAAAGACGTGTATGTAAAAATAATTACAACGATAAATGAATAAGCATATATGTGTGGAAATTAAAGCGTACAAAATTAAATGAGGTAGAGAGAGTGACACACACGATATTTGTTATCGAGATTTGGTCAAACTAACTTACGTCCCCACCTTCGACATACCCCCCAAAATATTACTATTTCTGTTCACTTAAACGGACGGAATAGAAGCTGTTTACAATATTTCCTTATGGGATAAGGTAAATCCTAACTACATTTACCAGGCGGAGCTATAACCCAGCAAACTTTGTGGGTGTGCCAAGACCTAGCTCAATTACCATACTGAACCCATCTGGTCTCCTTTACGGGGCGGAGACACCCCAATTCAATTTTCGGGTTGAACCGAATCGGTCTCTCTTACGGGCCAGAGACTCTCCAACTCAATTTACGGGCTGAACCCAATTGTTACAATAAAATATTTTTGTACATATAAAATACTTCTAAATACAAGTAGAAATGTATACAATAAAGTTTAAGAAAATGCACTCTCTAATGATATAAAATATGCTCAGAGAGTAAGGGTATTATTTTCAAAATAATATTTTCAACCTTAAAAAAATAATGTATATAATAAATGCTTCAAATATTTCACCCTAATAAGAAATTTTCTCCCAAAGTATTTTTCAATATGAAGTAGGAGAACCTAGGATTTTGATTTTTCAAATGATTTTTTGCAATATAAAAAGTTGTCTATGAAAGCATGGATGTAAAAATAAATGCTCTAAAATAAAAAAGCTCTCTTTCAAAAGCTTTTTTCAAATGAACAAAAGAAAAGGGAGTAAGTAATTAAAAATCTTGCCCCAAAGGAAAAATTTTTGCAATAAAAATAGGTTTGGGAGAACTCTTATTAACCTTATAGGTTATACTCAGTTTTGATAATGGCAAATACTCAGATATTTAATGTCTATCAAATTTGTGTGTAAGTCCATATGAGCAGATCACTTGATGGCATATGAAGACTCCAAGTCTAAAGACTCAAAAGAATTTTTTTTTTATTGTAATCTATATTAATTCGAGTCTGTAATAGTAATATAGGGAAAAAGTCTGTAATAATCCCTGCATGTCATGCATGTAAGTGCTAATAAGTTCAAAAGACCTCAAGTCCATGCACAAGCACATAAGATGTCCCCAAAATCACTTATAATATTAGAGGAATTAGTTGAAGTGAAAATGGACTTATAAGGCAAAACTGTGAGGTTTCAGGCGATCGAACCCTAGACGAGTCAAAATGTTGACTTTGGTTTCGGGTGACCGAACCATTTTGAACGTAATTTCCATAGGCGACCGAACCTTATTTTTAACTTTTCCCACCAACTCGGCAGCTCCAACTTCATGTTCAAAATTGCCTCGAGCTACCAAACACATGGGTTCGGCAGACCAAACTCAGGGCCGAGCACCTGAATCGTGGACAGTATGGGAATCGCCTCTAGTCAGCCAACCAAACCTTGACTCAAGCATCTGAACTTTGAAAAATAACTTTTCTCATTGAGTCTATTCGGGCGACCAAACCACGGTTCAGCCACTCGAAACTCTCGGGTTCTTTTATATTTTTATCGCAGTTAAGATAGTTAAATAGGGTTATTTTTGTTAAACCTTTTTAAAACAAATTTAAGAATACCCTATATATCCCCAACAGCTATAATTTTCATCTTTTCTATATATAGGGGTTCATTTGTAGGGATTAGCCAATAATTAGCAAATTGATTAGTGAGAAATCCTCTGAAGAATTCCAAGGCCTATATTTTCCATACTACTCTCAAATACTCCCAAATACACTCCTACTTCACATTCTTTAATTATTTAAGCCTAGAGAGAGAGAGAGAGAATTTAAATTGGTTGTGCTTCATTCTAAATAGCCTTATACTATCATTTGATATTTGTATTGCTTGATTTTTATCTTGAAAGTTTGGCTAAAGTTCTTCCCACTGATTTGAATAAATAAATCTTGTGTGGGAAAACTCATTTGCTTTAGAGTCTTTGCATTGATATTGCAAGATTCCTTAAGCATTCCTTTTATGTGCAAAATATTTTACAAAACTTGATTTCAAACAACTCTTGTGCTTGATACATTTGAGAAAATATTTTTGAATTTGTTTGAATATTATTGTTAGCATCTTTGAAATACTAATATGATATTGAGATTTGATATACTTTACTTTCAAAGATTAGTTTGTTTGAACACTCTTATGCCTATTTGAGAATACACATTATACTGAGTGTTGATTGCACACATTCACACCATCGAGCTTATTGTTCTTACATGATTGGTGTGCATTGATTATGCTATACTGTATTGTAGTACATATCTGTTTGTGTAAGAAGCGTTTATTTGTATAAAAATTTTCATATTCGTTGTATTTTAGGCGTGGGCCTGAAGAGGGAGACTAGCCTTGTTGAATAGTCCTATATTGACTTAAATTCAGTTAGGAAAGTTAGGTGCACCATCATGGTAAGGTGCGGTTGTAGGTTGAGGTTAGCCCCGTAAATTGACCTAGTTGTAACCGGTGTCGCTCCACCTATTAAGTGAGTATTAGTGGAATCCTTGTCCTGGTGAGCCAAGGCGGGGACGTAGGCAGTGTTGGCCGAACCCCGATAACATATCGTGTGTGCATTTTATTTTTTCGTAATTTATTTATCACATGTGTATGTTATATTGTGAATGTTGCGCATGATTTAATTTTCACATATCATTATCTACACAATTGGTGTATGATTAGAAAGACCCCTAGGTTATGTTATATAGTTATCTAGTTTAACCTAAGAAGAAAGTTTAAAATTCCAATTCACCCCCCCTTTTGGCATTGCACCAAAGCTAACAATTGGTATCAAAGCCTCATTTCACTAGGCTTAACAGCTTTTGTAAAAGAACGCAATGACTCACATTAGTGTATCCCCATTCGGAGAGGGGCAATCACCTTCCAGTCTTCTATTGTTTAGTGGTGTAAATTACACCAATTGGAAAATTCAAATGAGCATATTTGTAAAATCTATGAATTGGAGGGCCTAACAGGTGATTGATAAGGGAATTTGTATGCCAATAGAAAATGATATTAATTTGATGTATGCAAATTCATACGCCATGGATTTACTGTATTGTGCTTTAGATACTGATATTCTTCATGAGATTATGACATGTAGTAGTGCACAGGAGATCTGGGTTAAGATGGAAAATAGATATGAAGAGACTCAGGAAAAGGAGATCACTCCTTCAAAAGCTCCAAGCTCATATGATCAAGAGGAGGTAAATCATGATCTAGTAATCAGTGATGAGGTCTATGATTCTCACTCTAACTCGATTGATAATTCTTATACTGAATGTTGTGCTGTGTCACATGCTGAATCATCTGTTGATAATACTATTAATGATGTATACGATGATTCTTATGAAAAGTATTGCGGCATATCATATGATGAATCATCTGATAATATTTGCGATAGTCCTGTTGAACAAGCATGCAATAATTCATATAATTTGTGTGATATATCTTATGATGAATCATGTGATTAACTAAATGTTGAAAGCATGCCCTTGTATGGAGAACTAGAAAAGGCTTTATTTAAATTTTATAAGTTTCTAGTTATATTATCTAAGTGGGAAATTATGATGAAAAATGAAAAATAAAAGATTGGTAAAACAATTAAGAGATTTGAAAAATTATCATGCCATTTTAGAAAAAGAAAAATATTGTGAAGGTTTTGAAAATCATCTGTTTAGAAAGAAAGATTGAAGATAATTCTGAAATGTTTTTCAAATCCAAAGATGTGAAGTATAGTTCAAACAAACCCTTAAGAGTTAAAAAGAAAAACATTTTCAAAAAGGATTCTTCCTTCAAATCCCATAAGCATCCTTACGCCTCATCAAACAAAAAGAGTTTAAATAAGCATAATTCTTCATGCATATACAAAATATGCTTATTTCATGAAAGAAAAGGGTTTGTGTGGTTTAACTTTCTATTTAGAAGTGTCAGAGGTTTAGAAAAGAAAATGAAATGGATAATCAATAAGGCAAACCCCGTAGGACCTAAGGAAAAATGGATTTAAATTAAAATTATCAAATTAGTTATTTTTTCTCCTTAGACACCATGTAACGACCTGCCTATTTTTCCATATATATATATATATATATATATATATTTTTTTTTTCCACATAATAACATACATAATGATCCTGCTAAGCTGTCATAGTCGTGATCAAACTAGACCCATGGGTACTAGGGATATAGCTGTCATACAACTCTGATACCTAAGTAGCGAAAAATATAAAATTACATACATGTCATAAAACACCAGAAACTATTTCAGAGTTCTACTGAATCTGTCATATACATATACATACATCCCAATAAGACCAAAAAGTATCCTAGGGTCATAATCACAAAAACCCATCTGACCCTATCTTATCTATTTACCTTTCTAAAAGGGTAGCTCGGCCAACTCCTACTGCTGCGAAACTTTATCCACCCTTCTACCTGGATTTCCTAAAATGTTTGTATGGCTGGGGTGAGACACCACTCAGTAAGGGAGATAAACTAATATAAGTATGTGGTAACATAAAGTATTTTTCGTGATATACATATAAACAATGCATAATTCATAGTTGGTACGAATAGTTGTACCATATTTGAATAAAAAATGATTTATCATAACATAGTTTAACATACTAAATTTCTATACTACAAAATCATCTTATATAACCATATCCTACTTAAATTATTATCCATGATAGATAGTTAGTTAGCTATTGTCATGTCTTACTCCCCACATGACAGGGTTATGTGGCCCGAAGGTGGGACCTAGCAATGGCTGGCCGACCATGTTAAGTTAAACATAGGTTTGTAAGTATGATGGACCTGTGTCCACCTGTGCCGGACTACTAGGGGAACTACGACACTCCTATAAAACCACATCGACTACCATCTCCCACACTCTACATAAGATGTATGGTAGCACTAACATATTCATAATCATAAACATATAGGTACGGTATCGTGCTTCATAAAACTGAACTGAGCTATCCAAGTTCTGATAACATATCATACATTCTATATTAAAACATAATTATTTCGTAATTCAAAGTAATATTTGGCATAAACATATTTCATGATTTCTTACATATCGTACGTAATAACGACATCAACGTTAGCATAATTCATAACGTAAAAATCATGGCATTTATGTTGACATAATTCATAATGTAATATTTACGGTATTTACACCGACATAATTCATATCATAAAAATCACGGCATTTACGCCAGCATAATTCATAACGTAAAATTCACGGCATTTACACTGGCATAGTTCATAACGTAAAAATCATGGCATTTACACCGGCATAATTCATAATGTAATAAACATATATTCTTGCACTATTTAACATAATCTTAAAACATAGTTCCTGTACTGTTTTTAGGGTTTTCCTGAAAAGTGTTATAACATATTTATCTGGAAAAACTCATAATATTTCAATATAGCATAATTTTCATGAAAATATTGTGCTCATGCCACACAAATGTACATAGTCTTATAAACTCATAATTAATTTTGAAATTATATTTCCATATAAAATGTGTTAAAATCATTTCCACGTTCAACAGCAGTATTCCCAAGCATAATTCTATATCATGCATATTTTCCTAAAAATAAATATTGTTTAATTTATAATAATTTCATGAAAAATACTGACTTTATTTATCCCCTTACGTGGCTTACTGAGAAGCCCACAAAATATTCCACACCTACACCTGTGTGTTCCCCAGCTCAACACCTTGAAATTGCATTTTTCCCAACAAAACTTTAGTATTATTGTACCTAAAGCATTTTTCTCAGTCCAGAAATACTAAATACCCTATAAAACTCAAAATATTCAACTTACCCAAATTTTGGGATGGTACCCAAGTTGGCCTAACCAACGAACTACTTCAGCAGATTTGAAGAGAATCTTCTCAGGAGTAACGTTGCGGTTTCTGATCGTCAAATCGGTAAATGATGAAGCTAGAAACTTAGAGAGAAGGAGGGGGAGACATTTTAGAGAGGGAGAAAGGGTTTCCTGAAAAATTCTCACACTGAAATCCCAAGTTTTGCATATTTATACAGGCGGCTTCGTCGATGAGGCACGTTACCTCGTCGACGAGTCTAGGAAGGAATTTCGTTGATGAACTCCCAACCTTTGTCGATGAATTTCAGGCGCTGCTATAACCTCTCTCAGTATTTTCCCATCGACGAGACACGTGGCTTTGTCGACGAAGTAAAGAAGGTGGTTCGTCGACTAAGAGAACAAATTCGTTGACAAACCCTGCTTAATCTCCTTTAAATTCATCCTTCTTCCCAATTATTTAATTATTAAAATTTTAGGGTCTTTACATTCTTCCCTCCTTATAAAATTTTGTCCTCGAAATTTACTATCTGTATTGAACACCCTCCTTTGAGGAAAATGGGTTACTTATTTTATTACTTACCCTCACTTGTGGCGGAGGAATACTGTGATTACATTCAGGGTTCTGGGAGATTACATAATATACATAAAAAAAAAATTTCCCAAAACCAAAATACTACCTATCTTATACCCTACAATAACACTTATACATACATTATCCAGCTTAACATAAAATAAATCAAACTTTATCTACTTTACTCAAATTATTACTATTTTATCCCTCTTTCTACTATTGGTCCCCACTAAATAAATGTGGGTATTTCTGTCGTACTTCTTTCTCAAGCTCCCATGAGGCTTCTTCCACTGCATGATTCCTCCATAGGACTTTTACTAATGAAATTCTCTTACTACGCAATTCATGTTCCTTCCTATCTAAGATCAACACTGGTATCTCCTCATAAGCCAGTGATTCTCTGAGTTCTATTTCTGCATAACTAACCATGTAGGAGGGATTTGGGACGTATTTCTTCAGCATAGAAACATGAAACACGTTATGTATTCTGGATAAAACTGGGGGTAAGGTTAGTCGGTAGGCAACTGAACCCACTCTCTCAAGTATCTCGAAAGGGCTAATAAACTTAGGACTCAGCTTATCCTTCCTCACAAACCTCATAGTACCTTTAAATGGTGTTATTTTAATAAATACATGGTCTCCTACTTCGAATTCTAATTTTCGGCGGCGATTATATGCATAGCTTTTCTACCGACTCTAAACTGCACTGATTCTTTCTCTAACAAGCCAGACTTTATTGTATTCCTGCTGCACTATTTTTGGTCCCAAAACTCGTCTCTCACCAACCTCATCCCAGTATAGAGGAGAACGACATCTCCTACTATATAGCGCCTCGTAAGGTGCCATGCCGATGTTGGTCTAATAGCTGTTATTTTATGCAAATTCTACTAGTGGCAAATACTAGGTCCAACTACCCCCAAAATCCAGCACACATGCTCGTAGCATATATTCTAATATCTGAATCATCTTCTTTGATTACCCATCTGTCTAAGGATTAAATTTCATTCTGAATGACAACTGAGACCTCAGAGCCTCCTGCAAGCTCCTCCAAAACCATGATGTGAAACGTGGGTCTCGGTTTGATACTATTGACACTGGCACACTATGTGATCGTACTATTTCTTGAATATATATTTCTACCAGTTTGTCCATGGAGTAGTTGATTTTAATAGGAATAAAGTGAGCGATCTTCATCAGTCGATCTACGACTACCCAAATAGCATTTTTCCCCCGTCGTACCGTTGGTAAACCCATCACAAAGTCCATAGAAATGTGATCCCATTTCCATTCTAGGATGTAAAGTGGCTGTAGCTGGCCCACCGGCCTTTGGTGCTTAGCCTTTACTTGTTGGCACATCAAACATTGCTATACAAATTCAACAATCTCTCTCTTTATGTCACTCCACTAGAAATACTTTCGTAGATCCTTATACATTTTAGTGCTACTTGGATGTACCATGTACAGGGACCTGTGCGCCTTTTCAAGGATCGTCCTTCTGATATCTACATTTGCAGACACACACAGCCTAATACGAAACCTCAGAGCCCTGTTATCATAAATACTGAACTCCTCTCCCTGTCCATCCTGTACCTTCTTTATTTACTCCATCAACTCTACATCATTCTTCTGGGCTGCTTTTATCTTTTCATATAGCGTAGGCTGCACCACCAGATTGACAAAAAATTCCTAGTGATCACTCTTTATGTTGACCTTATAGGTCATGCCTGGTTTTGATAATGACAAATACCTGTTATATTTGATAAGTGTTTAAGGATATATGTAGGTATACGTTTGGCAGATCAAGATGATGGCACAGGTAATAAAAGTTGAAGGCCTTGAAGATTCTACTTATGTTGTACTTAATTTCTATATTCATTATGGGTCCATATTAGTAAATAGGGTTTGGCTTGTAATAATCATATACATCATCTGCATAGAATGATAGGTAAGCTTAAACAAAAAATACCTAAAAATGACCCTAGGACACTCACACATGCATATATATATATATATATATGGATAAATGGAATGAGTAATTATATAAGTGAAAAGAACCAAAATACACTTAAGTTACATGTTCGGTCGACTGTACTGCTTGTTGGCCTTACAAGGCTTAACATCTTGTTTTGATACTAACAAACAAGTAGAACTTAACATATTTGGTTAAGTGATGTCATTTTAGGATTCAATGATGAATGCAAGGACAAGTCTTCAGAAGGGAATGAAAGCTTATATTTCAAAGAAGGATGATCAATATGAAGCTTAAAACATGAATTCAAAAATGAATTTAAAGATAAAGCTTGAAGATTATGAGAGCATGAGGATTAAATAAAACTTGATGAGGGCTCAAAGAAAGATGAAACAAGCATAAAGATCTCTAGGAATTCAAGAATTGAAAATTTGAAAGAGTCTATAGGAAATTTCATGTAAGTACTTCAAAGAATTTCAATATGGATGCATGAAGCTCTCAGGTTAATTTATTGAACCTAAATACCTTTTAACATACTTGGAAAATATTTTTATAAAGTTCAAAAACTATTTAAAAAGGTTAGAATCATTTTTGGGATGAAAAACACCAAAAAGAGGATTTCCTAATTGTTGTCATTTTTTATATATCCGAATTTATGTACGTTTTTCTCTATCAAATAATCTTTATTTTAAAATGTGTTCAACATGAAAGTTTTAGTACTTTCTCTTAGATTTCTTTTGACACCAAGTTAGTCAAATTTAGAGTTACACAAAAAAAGTTATGACCACAAGAGTGAAGGGTGCTCAAAGTTGACAGCTTGACAGGCGCATGTCCATGTTCGGATAGAAGCCTGTCTGTGCACTTTGAGACGCTTGTTCGTGTTCAGTCAGGTGACTACCACCTTATTGTCCCTTTAATTTAATTAGACAGCCGACTGCCAAAAAGGGACAGTCAACTTTCACACGGAAGATTTTGAATTTTCATAAAGGACAAATTTTTTAAATGAGGTTGCTTGTGGCTCAAACTTTGTGAAAACTTGGGAAATACTTTAGGTCACTTGGAGATCAAGTTACATACTTTTTCAAGTCTATAAATAAGCCTCAAAGATCATTGAATTAATTAACCAAGAACCAAGAATTCATATCAGCATTTAAAAAAAAATTCTCTCAATTGCTCTCAACACTCAAAGGCTCTTTTACTCTCATCTTGTCTACAAAGTTTGCTGAGGTCTTGCTGATTCTCACTCACCAAAATAGTGCTACAAATTCTAAATCTTTCAATCATTGAAAGAATTAATTGGTGATATACTTCCTTGAGCTTCAAGTTAAAATCCATATTGTTATTTACTTTGAAATATATTATAGTGCTGAATTGTTGTAGTAATCGACTCTTTGTGTGAGCAATTCTTTGTATAAAAATATTTGATTTGTATCTTGTAAATTGACGATTCTGAGGATTTTTTGGATCATTGGCTAAGCAAGGGGATATTGCTTAGAAATTCGAGCTCTAGCCTAATTGAAAGAGTGACCGAACGAGGGTACATCGCTTGGAGAAGGCGGGCTCTATCATTAAGCAAGGAGTGTTGTAAATCGGTGTTGTTCCACTCGGTAAAGGAACTACAATAGTGAATCCTTTGGTGTTTTTCCAAGGGCAAGGACATAGGCGGTGTTGAAGCCGAACCTCATAAAACCTTGTGTTTCTCTCTTTCTTTCCTACTCTTTATTTTTTAGCAAATTTACAAACTGCGTGGATGCTTTATAAATCTCTGAATTCTGAGTATTTGTTTGTTAAATAGACTGGAAGATAATTTTTTTTGGTTTAATCAGCATTGATTGTGGAAACCGAAAGGGACTATGTTGGTTGATCATCCTTAACTTATTAAACTGAAAGTTTATTTAAAAGCTGAACATTGGGAAGAAGTGTGTTTATGAATTTTAACAACAGGGCTTATACAAATTCAGTAAGCTTTACACATTACTGCAGGGCTATTGTAATAAGAAGCATTGATTGGTTATTTTATCTTAGTTGCAGTTAATTTGAATTAATTTTGTGATTGTGTTTGAAGTGTATTTATTGTTATAACTCAGAAGTAGTAAATTGAAAATAAATTTTTAAATCCCAATTTACCCCCCTCTTGGGAAGCTATCCTAATTTCAATTGGTATCAGAGTGGAGTTATAGCAAATCTTAATTAGTAGCTATAAAAAGATCCTAATAGCTCACTTAGGTGTAGCTGCCTTTGAAGAGGGACAATCTTCAACTAGGCCACCAATCTTTTGTGGATACAACTATACCTTTTGGAAAAAGAGAATGCAAATATCTTCAAACTATGAATTGGAAAGTTTGGGAGGTTGTTATGGATGATGACTAAATTCCCTTTAAACTAGTCGAGGGAAAACAAGTTCCCAAGGAGAAAAATGATATGACAGACTTAGATCATAAGATGTTGCAAGTTAATTCTAGTGCTATGAATGCTTTATATTGTGCTTTAGATGCTAATGAATTTAATTGAGTAATGGCTTGTAAAATGGCTAAAGAAATATGGGACAAGCTAGAAGTTACTTACGACGGCACCATAGATGTTAGGGATAATAGGATCGATATGCTTACAAGTGAATATGAAACTTTTAGGATGAACCCGAATGAATCCATAACTAATATGTTTACTAAGTTCATTCATATAATAAATTCCCTAAATACACTAGGAAAATCTACACTACTTATGAGATGATAAGGAAAATTCTTAGAGGGTTGCCACCTATATGGGAACCAAAAGCCACTACCATAACGGAAGGAAGAAATCTGAAAACCACTTCCTTAGATGAACTAATAGGTTTTATCCTCACATACGGAATGACAATGGATGAAAAGAGTGGAAAAACCAAAGTCCAAGAATCAATAGCCTTAAAAACTTCAAAAGAAAACTCTAGTAGTGAAGAAGAAATAGATGAAGATGAGCTAGCCTTCATATCTAAGAAACTTGCAAAGATACTAAAAAGGAAAATTAAATTTAAAATAAGAAACCAAGACTCTGAATCAGATGAAGAAGAAATTAGAAAAAAGAAATCAAAGAATAAAACTCCTACTTGTTATAATTGTAACAAAACTGGACATGTAAAACCAGAATGTCCACTACTAAAGAAAGAGTCTAAAAAGAAAAACAAAAAGGCCATGAAAGCTACTACTTGGGATAGTACAAGTAGTTCGGAAAATGAATTAAGTGACCAAGAGGTTGCTTATACGCGCTTTATGGCTCAGGACGATGAGGAAAATTCCTCATCTAAATCTCTAAATAATTCTTGTAGTGATGAATCCAATGATGAGTGTATGCAATCTTATGATGAATTACAAAATGATTTATTCAAAGTTCATAAGATGCTAATTAAAGTAACTAAACAAAACACATCATTAAAAAATAAGAATGAAGGTATAATGAAATAGTTAGAATTCCTTCGAACTGGTGAAAGAGAAAAGGATTCAAGAATCAAGAAAATAGAAAGTAAGAATGAAGCTATGACAAAGGAGCTATAATATAAAAATCTTGCTGAAAAAGAAAGAGACTTGTAAATCAAAGAATTAGAAAGCAAGAATGAAAAGATGATAGAAGACCTTCAATCCCCATCCTCTATAGAATATAAGAAAGACATATATATTTCTGAATTAGAAGATAAGATAAGAAAACGATCTCAAGAATTAGAAAAATCACTAAAGAAGGTTGATGACAAGAAAGAGATAGAGATAAATGATCTCAAAAATCAAATTGAAGATAAAGAAAAGATCATTTATAACTTCACAAAAGGAAAGACAAACTTTGACAAAATGATAGGCTCAGAAAGGATGACGTTAAATAAAGAAGGTATTGGATTTAATGGGGTTGAAAATAAAAAGAAAAAGAATCTTTACATGAGTTATTTTTCAAAAATATCCAAAGATTATGCTAGCACATCCTCTAATGCCTACACTAACATCATATGCTATCAATGTAAGAAAAAAAGGCATATAAAGTTTGAATGTCCATTTAAGAGAAAGGGTGTGAAAACTAAACAAGTATGTAGAATTAATGAAACATCCTTTATTAAACCAACTGGACCCAAGAAAGTATGGGTACCAAGATGAAAGACTAGTTCATAAATGAAAAACTCCATGGATTAAGTCATTCCCCTTTAAAAATTGAGAAAGTAACTTAATTCATGATCAACAAACGAGCTAGTTGAAATAGAAAAACTTAAAGATGAGTTTAAGAGCTTATTATAATGAATTCAAAATGGCATTCTTGGCAAACATCATTGGATGATTTTTATAAGGCTTAACTTAAGAAAATATTAAGAAAAAATTGAGCTTATTACATAAGTACCTTAGTTTTCAATATGCTATATGCTACATGTGTATGACTTGACTTGACTTATATTGATAATTTATGACTCACTATGTTGAAAATTTGAGCATGAGAATATTGAGCATACGCATGAATTCTGATATGAGATTAATTCTTGACAATGCATGCTATTGATGAATCACATGGATAAACTTACTGCTCTTTATATTGATATCTATGAGCTATGAAAGATATAATAGTTATATAGGTATCCATAAGCCATGCATGATGTGATAATGACTTTGGTATCTATAAAGTACTTTGGTATCCATGAATATTTTAACTGATATCAAAATTTAAAAGCTCACTTGGTATCACAATCTAAAAGTTCAATTGGTTTTTAAGCATGACAAGTATGATTATATCTATAAGCATGGTATGACATTGATGATATTGACATGATATTAATATTTGAGACATGATGTGAATCGATGTTTTGAAACAAGGGATGATAAAAGAAAAATTGGTAACAAAACTGAATGTATTGAATTCAGGGGGAGTGTTATGACTTATTGCTTATATTATGATTGTTTCCCTATTAATCAATTGGTATCAAGAATTAATAAAAATTTAAATTGGTATCATAAAATCAACAATTGGTATCTTGAATTATCAAAGGAAAAAAGCTATTAGTAAAGATGTTACAACTCATATACATAACTATTAAAACACACTACACATGCAATATTGAAAAATAATAAATTGAGTGTGTACATATGTTTGATATGCATGTTTGATGATGTACTCAGAATATGATTTTATTTGAACTTATCATTTTTTTTCTCTTTTTGATTGATGTCAAAAGGGGGATGTTGACCTAACAAGGTCTTTCAATTGGTTTCGGTGATCACAAACAAAGGATGATTTAACTTGAAAAGGTTGAGTTTTTGGTGTTTCAGGAAATAAGGATCAAGTGTGGTTCAAAGTAAAATTCAAATATAGCTCAAGTATGGTGTAAGAGAAGATCAAGTATAAGTCAAGTATGAAGCCAATTTTTCAATGATCCAAAGAGAGTCTAACATATTTGGAGCTTAAACAAATTATTCAAAGAATCTCAAGAGCAATGAGAACTCAAGCATGATGGCTTAGGAAACATATTTGTAACTATTTCAAAAGCCAAAATATCATTTGAAATATGTTTTGAAGCTTTTTCAAGAGTTTATAAAGATTTAAGGACCTATTTAAGAGTATTGAATTAAGTTTTATAAAGATAATAAGAAAGCAAATTAGTTTTTAAAAGAAAGATATTTATAAAACAGGATTTTTAAAGGCTCAGATGACTGAAGTAGAGACTTCAGATGACTGAACTTTAAGTTCAGACATCCAAAGAATTACTTCAGACTTCTAAAGATTAAGTGCAGACGTTTGAAGAATTAATGGAACAAGACAGAAAGTTGTAGTAGTAATTTAGACGTCTGAACTTGCGATTTCAGACATCTAAACCCAAACTTCAGATGTTTGAACCCAGACTTCAGACATCTAACCCTATGTTTAGTTCTGTTTTAAAGGGGATTCAGGAACTTTAGACGTCTGACCTCGAATCCTCAGATGTCTGAACACTGTTTAACGGGCAAAAATTTTAAAACTCTTATTTTTAAATTATAGCCGTTTGAACCCCAAATTTTCTAACAACTTGGGAAACTCTTTAAGGAAACTCTTGCAACAAGGAAACCTACTTGGAAGCCTATAAATACATGGTTCTTGTGAATCAAAAAAATTATCCCAAGCATTGAAATTCTCTTAAAGCTCTCTTGCTCTCAAAATCTCTTTTGATCAATCTCTTGCAAAGCTGAAAGTACTGTTATTCTGATATTTTTGTTCATCAAATCCTAAAGAATTACTGATTTCTCATTTGGAGAAAAGGATTTTGGTGAATTCTTTGAAAAGCTTCAAAAGTTTATTTCATTCTTGATATTTTATCTTTTGAAGTACATAGTTTTGATTTGTACTAATCTGCTCTTTGTGTGAGCTTCTCTTGTACACCAGATTTTGATATTTCTCTTGTAGATTTTGGACGATTCTAGGCTGTTGGAATGTTGACCAAACAAGGGCATATTGTTTGGAGAAGGCGGGCTCTAGCCTTGATCAAAGGAGTGGTTGTAAACAGGTGTTGTTTCACCCAATAACGGAACTGTTATAGTGGAACCCTTCGGTGTTTTGCCAAGGGTGAGGACATAGGCTGTGTTGAAGCCGAACCTCATAAAAAATCTTGTGTCTTTCTCTCTATTTTACGTACTATACTTGCTGTGTTGTATGATTTAAAAGTGCAGGTCACAGGTTTCAAAGAAAAAGAAACAAAGACTCTTGGTATTTATAAAGTATGTTTCATTTAACTGTTTGCGGAAACCCAAAAGGGAGTACATTGGTTAATCTGCGGAAATCTTGATCAAGAGAAGCGCATACTAAAATATTATTCAAAGAAGGTGATAAACATTCACAGGGAAATCAACAAAAGGAAAATTATTCTTGATTGAGTGATTGAATTATTTTTGCTTTATTGATTGTCTTGTTCATTTAAATTACAAGTATTCTAAAGTGTGATTATCAGTTATCTGTTGTGCTTTCTTTAGTATCTTAAGAAAAAGGTTAAAAATTACCAAAATTAAAAGATTCCAATTCACCCCCCTCTTGGGAAGCTATTCCTAATTTCAGGGGAGAAGTTTTAAACAAAAATTGGGCTTGGTATTGCAAAAATTGAGCATGAACATAATAAATCAAAAGGTGGAGAAGTACTTATTGATAAACTTAATGAAGTGATGAGCATGATTGTAAAATAAAGTAATGAATATTATTGTAAAAGAGTTTTTGAAATTAATATTGATTTTGTGAATATTGTTAAGATGACACTTCTTGAAAGGGGGAGTCTTTTTAAGGCTCACTCAAATTTTTGCTTCTTCTTTATCATCATCAAAAAGAGGGAGATTGTTGGCCTTATAAGGTTTAACATCTTGTTTTGATGCTAACAAATAAGTAGAAGTTAACATATTTGGTTAAGTGATGTCATTTCAGGATTCAATGATGAATGCAAGGACAAGTGTTCAGAAGGATTCATGAAAATTTATATTTCAAAGAAGGATGATCAATATGAAGCTTAAAGTATGGATTCAAAAATGGATTTAAAGATAAAGCTTGAAGATCATAAGAGCATGAAGATTAAATAAAACTTGATGAAAGCTCAAAGAAAGATGCAACAAGCATAAAGACCACAAGGAATTCAAGAATTGAAAATTTGAAAGAGTTTATAAGAAATTCCATGTTAACTTCAAAGAATTTTAATATGGATGCATGAAACTCTTAGGTTAATTTTTTGGACCTAAATACCTTTTAACATACTTGAAAAATATTTTTATAAGATTCAAAAATTGTTTCAAAAAGGTTAGAATCATTTTTGGAATGAAAAACACCAAAAAGAGGATTTCCCAATTGGTGTCATTTTTTCTACATTCGCATTGATGTACTTTTTTCTCTATCAAAGAATCTTTATTTTAAACTATGTTCAACATGAAAGTTTTAGGATTTTATATTAGCTTTCTTTTAAAATCAAGCTCGTCAAATTTATAGTTACACAGAAAAAGTTATGACCACAAAATTGAAGGGTGCTCAAAGTTGACAGCTTGATAGGCGCATGTCCATGTTCGGATAGAAGCCTGTTTGTGCACTTTGAGATGCCTGTCCATGTTCAGTCAGGTGATTGCCACCTTGCTGTCCCTTTAATTTAACTAGAAATCTGATTGCTAAAAAGGGATAGTCTACTGTCACGCGGCGGATTTTGAATTTTCATAACAGACAAATTTTTTAAATGAGGTTGCTTGGGGCTCAAACTTTGGGAAAGCGTGGGGAATACTCCAAGTCAATTGGGGATCAAGTAACATACTTTTTCAAGTCTATAAATAAGTATCAAATATCATTGAATTAATTAACCAAGAACCAAGAATTCAAATCAGCATTTTAAAAAAAAATTCTCTCAATTGCTTTCAACACTCAAAGGCTCTTTCACTCTCATCTTGTTTACGAAGTTTGTTGAGGTCTTGCTAATTCTCACTCACCAACCTTGTGCTACAAATTCTAAGTCTTTCAATCATTTAAAGAATTAATTGGTGATATACTTCCTTGAGCTTCAAGTTAAAATTCATATTGCTATTTACTTTGAAGTATATTATAGTACTGAATTGTTGTACTAATAAGATCTTTGTGTGAGCAATGCTTTGTACACAAATATTTGATTTGTATCTCGTAGATTGATGATTCTGAGGATTGTTTGGATCATTGGCTAAGTAAGGGGATATTGCTTAGAGAGGCGGGCTCTAGCCTAATTGAAGGAGTGACCGAACGAGGGTACATCGTTTGGAGAAGGCGGACTCTAGCCTTAAGCAAGGAGTGCTGTAAATTGGTGTTGTTCCTCCTGGTAAAGGAACTACAATAGTGAATCCTTTAGTGTTTTTCCAAGGTGAGGACGTAGGCTGTGTTGAAGCCGAACCTCATAAAACCTTGTGTTTCTCTCTTTCTTCCCTACTCTTTATTTTTTCAGCAAAATTTACAAACTGCGTGGATGCTTTATAAATCTTTGAATTCTGAGTGTTTGGTTGTTAAATAGACCAGAAGATAATTTGTTTTGGTTTGATCAGCATTGATTGCAGAAACCGAAAGGGACTACATTGGTTGATCATCCTTAACTTATTAAACTGAAAGTTTATTTAAAAGCTGAATATTGGAAAGAAGTGTGTTTGTGAATTTTAACAGCAGGGCTTATACAAATTCAGCAAGCTTTACACATTACTATAGGGCTATTGTGACAAGAAGCATTGATTGGTTATTTTATCTTAGTTGCTGTTAATTTGAATTAATTTTGTGATTGTGTTTGAAGTGTATTTGTTATTATAACTCAGAAGTATTAAATTGAAAATAAAATTTTTAAATCCCAATTCACCCCCCTCTTGGGAAGCTATCCTAATTTCACTGCTCAAGTATATAATCACCTGGTCGTCCAAATCGAGACTGGGTCAACACTTTGACCACTGCTTGGTCGACCGAGCCCGACTCAGTATATTCCACCCAATCGGCCGAACTTCCTATGAGTCAACAAATTGACCTTACGGTTGACCATGCCCAAACTGCATGCCAATGCCTTGGTTGACTGAGTTCCCACGTGTGAGAACTCAACGCTCCGGTTGACCAAACTAGTTAGTTCAAAAGGTTCCTGGTTGATCGAACTGTGCTAAAAAGAAAAATCGCCCTGGAACCTGGTTGACCGATCAACCAAACTTGCAAAGCTTGGTCAACCGAACCAGCCTTTGGTCGACGGGTGCTCTTGGGTTGCCCCAAAATTTTTACCATGATTAATATTTTTAAACGGGTTAATTGTATTAAAATATATTAAAATATTTATAATTATTCCATATGTGTCCTCAACGGTTATATTTTTGGGGATGTCTATATATACCCCCTCATTTGGAATAATTAGTGGAAGATTAGCAAAATTGATTAGTGATTTTTCTCTGAATTCTAAAATCATTCTCTTTAACTTTCAAGTATCCTACACTCATACTTACCTTGCCATATTGCCAAAAATTCGTTTGTAAGTTTAAATTGAGTATTCTTGTCCCATAGGTTTGCTCTCTTAATTTGTGCTTGTTTGATATTAACTTGTTTGAGAGCAAGACCTTAAGTTTTCTTAGGAGACTTTGTTAGTAAGTCTTTCCTAAGAAGACTTCACTTAAGCTTCTGAGTATTGCATTGTCATTACAATATCTTAAAAAGTTCTTATTTGATTTTGGTTGCTAAAATACTTTAAAATCATTTTCAAATATCTCATGTGCTTTATTTTGAGAAAAATTCATGAAGGGATATTTTTTTATGTTCTAAAGATCTTCGTTGCAATATTCCTTGAGTAATATTACTTTTGAACACAAAGATCAAACTCGTTTTTGCAAACAAAATCTATACATCTCTTGAGACTTATATATTAAGAGAAACTATTTGTTGAGATATCTGAAGTGTAGCAAGTATCTTTGTTTGAGCATTGTGATTGAATATATTATGTGATACAAAGATCATATTATTTGCGCTCTTATGCACTGATTACAAAGCTTGTATAAATATTTGAGAGTAGACATCTAAGACCACATTGAGCTTATTTCATTATATCATTTGGTGGTGTATGTGATTTCTTAGATTGGGTATACATCTGTTTTACATGAAAGCATAATCATTGTACCCATTTCATTATTGTGAACATACTGTTGTGTTTCTAGGCGCGGCCTGAGGGAGCGGTAATCTAGTTCAGTAAGGATTGGTTATAAAGGTTGAGGTCAGCCCTGTGCTAATTGAGCTGGTTTGTTTAGGTGCCGCTCCACCTGTTTAAGTGAGAAATTATAGTGGTAATCATTGTACTTGTTAGCCAAGGCGGGGACGTAGGCAATTTGCCAAACCTCGATAACATTTCTATGTGTCACTTTCCTTTACTGCTTTTTGGTGCATGCATAGTTTATTAAATTGTGTCATTTAAATTCTGATACATATTATAATTGATTTATTTTACTTGCACTAGATTGACCTTAGGGTTGTGAATATATTGCTGTTAGGATATTGACATAGGGCATTAAATTTAAAAACACCAATTCACCCTCCCTTTTGGGATCATGGTAAAACTAACAATTGGTATTAGAACCATGTAGCATAGACTAGTAGTTATTTTTCAAAAGATCTTATATGGTTTATAGCTCTGTGACCTCTTTCCCTGAGGGACCATCTTCCATACGACCTCTGATTTTTAGTGGTGTTAATTACACCTTTTGGAAATATAGGATGCACATCTACCTTCAAAATACTGATTGGAAGGTGTGGAGGATTGTCTCTAAGGGAAATTATATTCTTATGAGAATAAAGGGTACAACTAGAGTTCCTAAAACTGAGGAAGAATATAATGATGATGATATGAAAGCTATTAGTTTGAATGCCACTGCTATGAACATTCTGTATTGTAGTCTTGATGTAAATGAATTTAATAGAATAATGACATGTTCTACTACAAAAGAAATCTGGGATAAGTTAGAAGTCACATATGATGGTACTATGGATGTGAAAGATAGTAGGATAGATATGTTGACTAGTGAGTATGAGGCCTTTAGGATGAATGTAGGTGAGTCCATTTAGAGCATGTACACTAGATTCACACACATCATAAACTCACTGCATGCATTAGGGAAGACCTATCCCTCATGTGAGATTATTAGGAAGATCCTTAGAGGCTTGTCTCCTATTTGGGAAGCCAAGGTTACGACCATTTTTGAGGGTAGAGACCTTAAGGCCATGACTCTAGATGAATTGATAGATTCCCTGATCACCCATGAATTAGCCATAAATGAGAGACTCAATGAACATAATAAGACAAAGAAAGTGACTGCATTGAAAACCTCCACTAACACATGAACCTGACACTGATGATGATATGGCAATGCTAACTAGAAAATTTAGTAGATTCTTTAGGAAGAATAGAAAGCCAAACAAAAAATATAGAGAGTCTACATCTGAGAAGGGAGATTCTAGCAAAAGAAAAGAAAAATCAAATGCTCCCACGTGCAACAAAGTTGGGCACATCAAGCCGGACTGCCCACTACTAAAAAAGGAGGCTAAGAAAAAGAAGAGAGCCATGGAAGCAAGCACTTCATGGGATAAATTGAGCAATAGTGACTTAGACTCAGACCGCAGCGACTCAGAGGTTGCTAATATGTGCTTGATGGCACATGGTGATGAGGTATCATCCTCTTGTTCCTTATCTTCTTATTATTCATCTGATGATTGTGATTTTGATTGCATGCCTACGTTTAGAGAATTACAATTTGAATTTATTTATGTTTCTGAACTATTGAGCAAAATGACTAAAGAAAATAATGATTTGAAAAAGAAATGTGAAAATTGGTCAAAATTGTTTGGTATTGCAAAAACCTCTCATGCTTCTATTTTGAAAGAAAAAGATGTGACTATTGCTGAACTTGAGAGGAAATTGGAGGATAGCTCCAAAATTATTTTTGAATTCACCGAGGGCAAACACAATTTTGAAAAACAACTTGGGGACCAAAGAAATTCTTTAAGTAAAAGAGGGTCTAGGTTTTAATGGAGTTGAAAATGTTAGATGACTTAATCTTTACTTATGACATTTCACACGTGAATAAAAATGTCAAGTCCCACCTAAAGATCCTAAGTGTAGAATGAAATGTTTTAAATGCAAATAAATTGGTTATATTCAATTCGATTGTCCACTTAGGAATAAGCATGTGAAAATTAGAAGAGTGTGGGTTGTTAAAGGTGATCCAATTACTAAACCCCATGGACCCAACAAAATTTGGGGACCAGCATTAGTTACTTAGTCTATTTTGCAGGTGTGTTTGACATCATCCTCCTCTAAGGATAGTGGTACTTGGATAGTGATTGCTCACGACACATGACCGGCGACAAGGGAAAATTCGTGTCAGTCATTCCCAATGATGGGGGATATGTAACATTCGGCGACAATGCAAAAGGACACATCATCGGCGTTGGTAAGGTTGGTAAGGATCCTTCCCTTACTATGATAATGTTTTATTGGTTGATGGGCTGAAGCACAATTTACTGAGCATAAGTCAATTGTGTGATAAAGGATATAAGGTATCATTTGAAAATGATAAATGCATAGTTGAAAATAAATTAGATCACAAAGTGCTTTTTACTGTAGATCGCCATGAAAATGTTTATATTTCTTTTGATAACTTAGATTCACAACAAGTAACCTGCTTTTCTGCTATAAATGAAGTTAGTTGGTTATGGCATAGGCGCTTAGGACACGCTAGCAAGGACTTATTGTCAAAACTAGTAAGAAAATAATTAGTAAAAGGCTTGCCTAAAATGTCATTTGTAAAAGATAAAATTTGTGATACATGTCAAATGGGTAAGCAAATAAAATCTAGTTTTAAGAAAAAGAAATTTATATCTACCACTAGCCCACATGAAATGCTTCACTTGGATTTGTTTGGTCCTAATTCTGTACAAAGTCTTGGTGGTAAGTCTTATGTTTTTGTCATTGTTGATGATTTTTCAAGGTCCACATGGGTGCTATTTCTCACACATAAAAATGAATCATGTGAACAGTTTACCAAACTTTGTAGGAGAATTCAAAATGAAAAGCGCTATAAGATAACCCATATAAGAAGTGAGAGAGGCACAAAATTTAAAAATGAGGGCATAGAAAATTATTGTGACCTAGAGGGCATATCACATAACTTCTCTGCACCTAGGACCCCTCAACAAAATGGTGTGGTAGAAATAAAGAATAGGTCATTACAAGAAATGGGTAGAACTATGTTGAATGAACATAACTTACCTAAATATTTTTGGGCTAAGGCCATAAATATTGCTTGTTATGTCATGAATAGGGTGTTGATTAGACCGTCAATTAATAAAAACCCCTTATGAATTGTGGAACAATCATAAACCTAATATTTTCTATTTTTATATTTTTGGTTGTAAATGCTTTGTGCTTAGGGATAATGAACATCTAGGGAAATTTGACTCTAAATCTGATGAAGGCATTTTCCTAGGCTATGCTTTTAATAGTAAAGCATATAAGGTTTTCAATAAAAGAACATTGACTGTCATTGAATTTATCCATGTTATGTTTGATGAATCTAATCCATTTTCTAAGAAAGATGATGAAGATGATATTGATATTAGAAAATGCTTAAATAAATTATCTATTGAAACAACGCAAGTGAAAATTTAGAAGTAAATGATAAATCATCTGAAGATAGTGAAAATGAAATTCAGGAGTTGTTTAGAGATTGGGAATTTTTTAGGAATCATCTCATAGATCAAATCATAGGTGAACCATCCCGTGGTGTAGCCACAAGATCCTCATTAAAAAACATAGTGAGCCATTCTGCTTTCTTATCCTAAGGAGAACCTAAAAGTATTAAAGAAACTATAGAAGATGAGTCTTGGGTGATGTCCATATGCAAGAAGAACTTAATCAATTTGAAAGAAGCAAAGTGTGGACCCTATTTCCCAAACCTAATGATCATACAATTATTGAAACCAAATGGGTATATAGAAATAAGAAAGATGAGAATGGGGTAGTAACTAGAAATAAAGTTAGACTAGTTGCCCAAGGTTATAATCAGGAGGAGGGGATAGACTTTGATAAAACATATGCTCCTTTTGCTAGGTTAGAAGCCATTCGTATGCTACTTGCTTATGCTGCTTTTAAAAATTTTAAATTGTTTCAAATGGATGTTAAAAGCGCTTTTCTAAATGGCTATACTAATGAGGAAGTATATGTAGAACAACCACCCTGATTTTGAAAATCATAAATATCTAGATCATGTTTACCTGTTGTCTAAGGCCTTGTATGGATTGAAACAAGCTCCTAAAGCTTGGTATGAGAGGCTTAGTGGTTTTCTACTAGAAAATGGGTTTACCCATGGCAAGATTGACACTACACTTTTCATCAAATCCAAAAATGATGATATGCTCCGTGTTCAACTTTATGTGGACGATATCAATTTTGGAGCCACTAATGATGAGTTATGTAATGAGTTTGCCAGATGCATGCAAAGTGAATTTGAAATAAGCATGATGGGTGACCTTAGTTTCTTCTTAGGGTTGCAAATTAAACAAGTTGAATATGGAACTTTCATATGCCAATCTAAATATGTCAGGGACTTGCTAAAGAAATTTTAATATGGAAGATTGTAAAATTCTTGGTACCCCTATGAGTTCTTCCATTAAACATGATAAAGATGAGCAAGGAATCGCTATTGACGTGAAATTATATCGTGTCATGATTGTGAGTCTTCTATATCTCACTACTAGTAGGCCTAATATTATGTTTAGTGTGTGTATGTGTACTAGGTTTCAAGTTGCTCCTAAGGAATCCCATCTAATAATGGTTAAATGAATCCTTAGGTATCTAAGTGGAACTATAGAGTTAGGCTTATGGTACCCTAAGCATACAACCTTTGAGATTGTGAGTTATACTGATGCTGACTTTGCCTATAGTAATGTTGATAGAAAGAGTAATAGTGGCACTTGTCACTATTTAGGACAATCTCTCGTTTCTTGGTTCTCCAAGAAAAAAAAACTCAGTTGTCTTGTCCATAGCCGAAGCAAAATATATTGCAGTTAGAAGTTGTTGTGCTCAAACTCTTTATATGAAACAACAACTTATGGATTTTGGGTTGTATTATGATACAATACCGATTAAATGTGATAATACTAGTGCAATCAACATCTCTAAAAATCCTATCTCACATTCACGAACTAAACACATTGAAATTAGACATCACTTCCTTTGTGATCATATGCAAAAAGGGGATGTTGCTCTTATGTTTGTATGCACTAATTAGCAGTGGGCAGACATCTTCACTAAACCACTTCTCGAGGATAGATTCATACAAATTAGATGTGAATTAAGGCTCATGCATAGTAGAGATGTTTCCTAGATATTTCATAGTTTGCATAAATTCAGGGGGAGCTTTCAAATAATTTTACAAGTCTAAGAACTCATGTAACTATTGATATATTTCATTGGCTTAGACTTTGTGAAAAATGATTAATGTTTGCGATGCATAATTCTCATATCTACTGCCAAATGATGCTTGCATTTATGTTTTACATTTTGATCATACTGGAACTGTTTGAGTAGTCATGGATAAATTGTTAGGTCTTATAAACTTAAAACAGGTCATTTTTATATAGGATTTGTTTTGGAATGTCCTATTTTCAAACAACACTCTCCCAAAATTTTTCAAAAATTTCCCAAATTTCTCTTGTGTATAAAAATGATTATTACCCAATGCCTTAAAGCTATAGCTTTTATTGCCCTTTTTTGTTGTTGCCAAAAGGGGGAGATGAAGAGGGCAAAAAATGGGTTGAAATTGGGTAGCACTTAATGCATATTGTTAGGGGGAGCCATCAGTGGTATACCCTTATTTTTTGCATGATGTATTTGTCATCATCAAAAAGGGGGAGAATGTTGACCTTATAAGTCACACTCGGTTTTGATAATGACAAATACTTGTTGTATTTGATGGGTGTTTGAGGATATGTGCAGGTATACGTTTGGCAGATCAAGATGATGGTACAAGTAATAGAAGTTGAAGGCCCTAAAGATCCTATTTATGTTGTACTTAATTTCTATATTCATTATGGGTCTATAATAGTAAATAAGGTTTGATTTGTAATAATCATATGCATCATCTGCATGGTATGATAGGTAAGCTCAAACAAAATATACCTAAAAATGACCTTAGGACACTCACACATGCATATATATATATATATATATATATATATGAGTGATTATATAAGTGAAAAGAATTGAAATGCACTTAAGTTGCATGTTCAGTCGACCGTACTGCACAAGTACATAATCACCCAGTCGACCAAATCGGGACCAGGTCAACACTTTGACCACTACCCATTCGACCGAGCCGGACTCAGTATATTCCACCCTGTAGACCGGACTCCCTAGGAGTCAACAAATTGACTTTACGGTTGACCGTGCCCAAATTGCATGCCAACGCCCTGGTCGACCGAGTTTCCACGTGTGAAAACTCAATGCTCTAGTCGACCAAACTAGTTAGTTCAAAAGGTTCTCGGTCGACCAAATCACGCTAAAAAGAAAAATCGCTCTAAACCTGGTTGACCGGTCGATCGAACTGTTAGTTCAAATCTTGTCCAAACACAGCTTAGTCAACCAAACCTGGCTTCGGTCGACCGACGCCCTTGGGTTGCCCCAATATTTTTATGGTGGTTAATATTTTTAAATGGGGTTAATTGTATAAAAATATATTAAAATATTTATAATTACTCCATATGTGTCCTGAACGGTTATGTTGACTCTACAAGTCCAATCCTGTTTTGATAATGACAAATCACTTGGTATTTGATCTGTGCATTGAGTTTGTGAACAGGTACTATATTATGCATGCACGGAAGGATAATGAGTCATGGAAGTCACAAAGTAAAGCTAAGAAATCTTGGCAAGATCCATGGAACTCAAAGAGTACGAGAATCAAGATGCAAGCGGCAAAGTTCAAGAATATCTTGGGAATGGGTATTTAGAACTCATGTACTTACATTTTCGTATGATTTAATTTGAGGCTCAACATAACTTAGAATGATTTTAGGATTCATGCATTTCATGTACATCATTAGGGAACTTCCATTGACTTAGAAATGTTTTTAAAATCATGGAAAATTTGTTTTATAAAAGACCCAAGAAAAGGAGCAAAGCAATATTTTAAACTAGAAAAGAAAAATTGAGCAAAAGGGGACTTCGGTAGCCAGAGCTCAACCTCAGTCGCCTGAAGAATTTCTTGAGGAGCCTGAAGATTAAGTTCAGTAGCCTGAAGAATTAATGGGTAACATAGCAAGTTGGCCGAGGCTCTTCGGTCGCCTGACCTTTGAACCTCAGGCACCTGAACCCACTTCAGGAGCCTAAACTTCCCTCTTTAGGCACCTGACCTTGTATTCCAACTTGATTTTTCAAAGGCTTAAGGAACTTCGGTCGCTTGGGCTTTTGACCTCAGGCACCTGAACTTGCGGGAAACTTAAAAACTTATTTTTTATTAAAAGAACTCGTGAGCTATTTCATTGATCCAATGACTGAGATCAATCCTAAGGGTAAGACACTATATATACTGAATATATAAACCCTAGAACGGGGCTAAGATGCACAACAAGGGAAGAACACATCGTATTGCAAGATTGTAGAGAAACTTGAGCTGTTTGTCTGCACTTCATTCTACCTTCATTGTCTTTGGGCAAATCTATTCTGAAAATCAAATAGCATTCATTCATTCAACTGTACTTCAATCCAGTATTGATGTTTGATCTTTAAAGTTATTATTCTTAAGAACTTCTCATCTCATTACGTGTTCTTGATTATCCTTAGAAAAGTTTTGATCTTGAGTGTACACATACGTACAAAAATTGGTTTTAGAAAAAGATCATTACTTGAGAAAGCTTGTTTAGCTTGATTGATTGGTTTTTGATTCAAGAGTATATAAATATACATATATATTGTTCATAGAGCATATTATTGAAATTTTTTTTTTTAATTAAAAGGTTGATCTTGAAAGTGCCTATACATATACATAGTTATTCTAAACAAGATCATTACTTGATTTAAGTTGTGTGATTGATTGAAAGGTTTGATTCAAGTGTGTGTTTTCTAAAGGATCTATATTTTAGATATATTAACGTTTGATTAAATATCCTTGGTAGTTATAACTATATATTCTATTGAGGGATATTTTCTGAAAAACAATATACTCAGTTTGTGATTGAATACTTGGAAGAAAAACTTTGTGTTTTTGATTGATTTAATATTCAAGACAAAATTTTTGTTAACAAGTTTACATAAAATATATTTGTGCATTTTTCAAAAGTGAACCAAGAATCCTAGTATACTCCAAAACATTTTAAATATATCTTTACTTGGGAGTTTTGGTTAAATAGGGATTTGTGTGTTGAAGCATATCATACATAAAACGATTGTATCGTTTTTTCATACATTCATAAGCTTTAAGTTAAATCATATGTTAATGTATTAGGAATTTGATTTGTACTCATACGCTTTTGTTAGAAGCATTTTTGAGTGTTATTTTTCAGATTCTATTGTATACACGGTTCGGTGTGTGAACCGGTGTGAGAGGAGAGAGTTGTATCTCTTGTAAGCAGCGGAGTAGGAGGGAGATGTTCCTCTTGTAAGCAGCGGATTGTAAGGGAAGCTCCGTCCCAATTTAAGGAGTAGGGATTTAGTGAATCCTTGAGTGGTTGCTCAAGGCGAGGACATAGGCTAAGACAGCTGAACCTCGTAAAACTGTATTTGTCTTCTCTCTTCCCTTTACTCTTTATTTTTAACACTGTATTTAAATTGTGTATATTGCATGTATAGGTTGGATAGCCTTACACATAAGTAATTGAGTAACAAGAATTCATTGGTAAATATATAGGAAGGGTTTAAGAGGTAAATAAGTGTCAAAGAATTTTTTAAATACCCAATTCACCCCCCTCTTGGGATTACACCTGATTCAACAGGTTGTATTTTTGGGGGATGTTTATATATACCCTCTCATTTGGAATAATTAGTGGAAGAATAGAAAAATTGATTAGTGATTTTTCTTTGAATTCTAAAATCATTCTCTCTCACTTCCAAGTATCCTACACTCATACTTACCTTGCCATATTGCCAAAAATTCATTTGTAAGTTTGAATTGAGTGTTCTTATCCCATAAGTTTGCTCTCTCAATTTGTGCTTGTTTGATATTATCTTGTTTGAGAGCAATACCATAAGTTTCCTTAGGAGACTTTGTTAATAAGTCTTTCCTAAGAAGACTTCACTTAAGCTTCTGAGTATTGCATTGTCATTGCAATATCTTAAGAAATTCTTATTTGATTTTGGTTGCTAAAATACTTTCAAATCATTTTCAAATATCTCGTGGGTTTTATTTTGCGAAAAATTCATGAAGAGATATTTATGTTCTAAAGATCTTTGTTGCAATATTCCTTGAGTAATATTATTATTGAACACAAAGATCAAACTCGTTTTTGCAAACAAATTCTATACATCTCTCGAGGCTTATATATTGAGAAAAACCATTTTTTGAGATATCTGAAGTGTAGCAAGTATTTTTGTTTAAGCATTGTGATTGAATATATTGTGTGATACAAAGATCATATTATTTGCACTCTCTCGCACTGATTACAACGTTTGTATAAATATTTGAAAGTAGACATCTAAGAGCACATTGAGCGTACTTCATTATATCATTTGGTGGTGTATGTGATTGCTTAGATTGGGTACACATTTGCTTTACATGAAAGTATAATCACTGTACCAATTTCATTATTGTGAACATACTGTTGTGTTTCCAGGGATGGCCTGAGGGGGCGGTAATGCAGTTTGGTAAGGATTGGTTGTAAAGGTTGAGGTCAGCCCTATGCTAATTGACCTGGTTTGTTTAGGTACCGCTCCACCCATTTAAGTGAGCAAGTATAGTGGTAATCCTTGTACTTGTTAGCCAATGCAGGGATGTAGGCAATTTGCCGAACCTCGATAATATTTCTGCGTGTCACTTTCCTTTATTGCTTTCTGGTGCATGCATAGTTAATTAAATTGTGTCATTTAAATTATAGTACATATTATAATTGATTTATTTTACTTGCACTAGATTGACCTTAAGGTGGTGAATATACTGCTGTTAGGATACTAACCTAGGGCATTAAATTTAAAAACACCAATTCACGCCCCTTCTTGGGATCACGGTAAAGCTAACACTCTACTAAATCCATGCCTAGCCTCTCAAACTCCATCTAGATCCGATGTTGAATTACTGCTGCTAACTGTATTATTTCCCTTGATTTTTAGCTCAAAGCATCAGCCACTACATTAGCTTTACCTGGATGGTAGCTGATAATACAGTCATAATCCTTAATAAGTTCCAACCATCTTCTTTGTCGTATATTCAACTCCTTCTGCGTGAAGAAGTATTTTATACTTTTATGGTATGAAAATATTTCACATCTTTCGACGTATAGATAATGCCTCCAAATCTTCAGTTCATGAACCACCACAGCCAATTCTAGATCATGCATGGGATAATTCTTTTCATATTCTTTCAATTGTCTAGAGATATATGCTATTACTCTACCCTGCTGCATCAATACACGTCTGAGCCCCCTTAAAGACGCGTCACAATATATCATGTAACCATCACCTCCCGATGGAGTAGTCAATACTGGTGCCGTGACGAGCCTCTGTTTCAATTCCTATAAGCTTTGCTCATAATTGTCGTCCCATTCAAACTTACTGCTTCTATCTTGCTAGGATCTACAAAAAGTCCATCCCTTGATATAACATGTCTTAAAAACGCAACTTTCTCTGACTAGAATTCACATTTGCTAAACTTGGCATACAATTTCTTTTCTCTAAGCATATGAAGTACTAGCCTTAGGTGCGTCTCATGCTCATAACTCCTCGAGTAGGCTAATACGTCATCAATGAAAACCACAACGAACTAGTCTAAATATTAGTGAAAGATTCTACTCATAAAATCCATGAATACAATAGGAGCATTTGTCAGATCAAATGGCATAACAAGAAATTCATAATGCCTATACCTGGTCCTGAAAGCTGTTTTTGAAATATCTTCAGTTTTAACTTTCACCTGGTGATACCCTGACCTGAGGTCGATCTTGGAATAGACTCATGTATCCTGAAACTGATCAAATAAGTCATCTATACGGGGTAGATGATACTTGTTCTTAATTGTCACTTTGTTTATTTCCCTACAATCTATGAACATCCTTAAAGACCCGTCCTTCTTCTTCTTCATAAATAACACTGGAGCTCCTTAGGGTGAAACATTAGGTCTGATAAACCCTTTATTCAATAAATCCTGCAATTGATTCTTTAATTCTCCCAACTTTGCTGGAGCCATTCGGTAAGGAGCTTTAGAGATCGCTGCTGTCCCTGGAAGTAAGTCGATAGAAAAATCTATCTCACGGTTGGGAGGCAACCTAGGTAATTCCCCTAGAAAAAAAAATCTAGAAACTCCTTAACTACTGGTGTATTGACAAGTTTCAATTCATTTTCTGTCATCTACTTTAGCCATAAACCCCTGACATCCATCTCAGAGTAATCTCCTAGCCTGCATTGCTGACACTAACTGAGGTGGAGATTGCACCCACGATCCGACAAATCTGAATTGTTGCTTTCCTAGTGGTATGAAAATCACCTCTTTCAGATGATAGTTGATACTAGCATGGTTAGTAGCCAGCCAGTGCATACCTAGTATTACATCGAATCCATGCAAATCTAGCATAATTAGGTTAACTGGTAATACTCTCCCCTGAGCATCCCATGATACCTCACCACTAACCCTGTTGGTGTTGTTACTAACAGTTCAACATCTAATAATTGTGTCTCAACACCAGTCAATTTAACATACCCCGTAGACACAAAAGATTGGATGACACCTGTATCAAATAAAACAATAGTTTGATATTATAAAGTAGTAAAGGTACCTATCACAACGTCGTCTGCGGCCTCGGCCTCTCCCAGCGTCAAAGCATAAACCCTCACTGGGGCTACATTCCTCTACCGGCCTCCACGAGGCACCTGATAATTTCCTTGGTGCAGTCTGGGAGCAGGTGCGGTACCAGGTGGTGTAGGACAATCTCTTACCAAATATCCTAGTACTCTGTAGCGATAGCAAACGCCTCTCCCTGCTTGACACTCTCCTAAGTGTCTCTTTCCACATGTTTAACAAACATGGTAGGTCTGCACTTCCTGAACCTCACAGCCCCCAGTCTCCTACTTCTATCCTCTGCCATAATTTCCTCTCCTCTATTGGCCCCAACTAGATCCTTGCTAAAAGCTTGAAGGTGTAGACCTCTTCTTCTGTCCCTACTCCTCTGCACCCATTTGCTCATTAGCCTTAGCCATAGTTGCTCTGTCCACCAACTCGGAAAAGTCCTGCAATTTGAACACTACCACCTGCTTATAAATTTCTCACCTTATACCTCTTTCAAACTGTCTTGCCTTCTTTGCCTCATCACGTATAATGTACGAGGTGAAACGGAACAACCCTATAAACCTCGCTGTGTGCTATTGGATTGACTGCTATCCCTACTTCAAATTCAGGAACTCCTCCACTTTGGCCTCTCTGGTAGTGGTCGGAAAGTATCTGTCAAAGAATAAATCTTTAAATCGGCACCAAGTCATAGGCACCTCCCTCTGTTCCTCCAATAATTTTATCGCCGTCCACCATCTTTCTGCCTCTCTTGTTAGTTTATAGGTGGCAAATAAAATCCTCTGCTCCTCTGTGCACTGTAGTACTGCCAAAACTTTCTCTATTTCCTGCATCCAGTTTTCGGCAACTGCAGGATCTACTCCTCCCGAAAATGCTGGAGGATTCATCTTGGTAAATTTCTCTATCGTACACCCATGGCTTGCAGACGGGCCTCCCTGCTCCCTAAAACTCCATGCGATCTCAACCATGATTTGCTAAGCCACATTGTGTAACACTGCATCTGAATCAGCACCGCCTGCACTGAGGGCCCTGCACCCCTACTACCGCTCGCATGAGCACTGCCACTACTCGGGTCCATCCTGTAAAGATAATAAACATAGCTTAGGGATCCCATCCTTATAACTTACATATATAACCAAAACTCATATTATCCCTCTATATTGACATCCTTATCTTAATTCAAAATCCAGTCATACACTTTAGAAACACAATCTGGCAATAGTTTACTATGACTTTCCTGAAATCATCACCCCAAGAAAGACATAGAAACCACCACGGAAGTCCTGCCTCCAACTGCAAAACAAAACCTCAAATCCTTTTTCCTATACTCTAGTATTGTTTTCGCTGTACTCTAGAGTCTACAGAACCTAGCAACCTAGACTTTGATACCAAACTATAATGACCTGCCTATTTTTCCATATATATTTTTTCCACATAATAACATGCCCAATGATCCTACTTAGCTGTTATAGTCGTGATCAACCTGGACCCATGGGTACTAGGGATATACCTGTCATACAATTTTGATACCTAAGTAGCGAAAAACATAAAATTAAACACATGCCATAAAACACCAAAAATCATACCAGAGTTCGACTGAATCTATCATATACATATACATACATCCCAATAAGACCAAAAAGTATCTTAGGGTCATAATCACAAAAACCCAACTGACCCTATCTCATCTACTTACCCTTCTGAAAGGGTAGCTTGGCCAACTCCTACCATTGCGGAGCTTTATTCGCCCTTATACTTGGATTTCCTGAAATGTTTGTATGGCTGGGGTGAGACACCTCTCAGTAAGGGAGATAAACTAATATCAGCGTGTGGCAGCATAAGTATTTTTTGTGATATACATATAAACAGTGCATAATTCAGAATTGGTACGAACAGTTGTACCATATATGAATAAAACATGATTTATCATAACATAGTTTAGCATACTAAATTTCTGTACTGCAAAATCATATTATATAACCATATCATACTTAAATTATTACCCAGGATAGGTAGTTAGTTAGCTATTGTCATGTCTTACTCCCCACATGATAGCGTTGTGCGGCCTGAAGGCAGGACCTAGCAATGGCTGGCCGACCATGCTAAGTCAAACATAGGTGTGTAAGTATGATGGGTCTGATCCACTTGTGTCGGACTACTAGGAGAACTATGACACTCCCACAAAGCCACATTGACTGCCATCTCCCATACTCTACATAAGATGTGTGGTAGCAATAACATATTCATAATTGTAAACGTATAGCTATGGTACCGTGCTTCATAAAATTGAACAAAGCTATCCAGGCTCTGATAACATATAGTACATTCGATACTAAAACATAACTATTTTGTAATGCAAAGTAATATTTGACATAAACATATTTCATGATTTCTTACATATCATACGTAATCACGGCATCAACGCCAGCATAATTCATAATGCAAAAATCATGGCATTTATGACGACATAATTGATAATGTAATATTCACGGTATTTACGCCGGTATAATTCATAACATAAAAATCATGGCATTTACGCTAGCATAATTCATAACCTAAAAATCATGACATTTACACCGACATAGGTCATAACGTAAAAATCATGGCATTTATGCTAGCATAATTTATAACATAATAAACATACATTCTTGCACTATTTAACATAGTCGTAAAACATAGTTCCTGTACTATTTTTAGGGTTTTCCTGAAATCTGCTGTAACATACTTATCTGGGAAAACTCATAATATTTCAATATAGCATAATTTTCATAAAAATATTATACTCATGCCACACAAATGTACATAGTCTTATAAACTCATAATAATTCTGAAATCATATTTCCATATAAAATGTGTTAAAATGATTTCCCCGTTCAACAGCAGTATTCCCAAACATAATTCTATATAATGCATATTTTTTTAAAAATAAATGTTGTTTAATTTAAAATAATTTCATGAAAAATACTGTTGGCTTTTTGAGTCCGATCTCTGTTTTGATGCTGACAAATACAAGAGTCTCTTATGTGTGTATTTTAGTGCTGAACAGGTATAATTCAAGTCACACATAAGATCAAGGGAACATAGAAGCCAAGGCAGGCCTTAAAGCTCATATTTGGCGTATTCCATGGAGTTAAGGAGCAAAAAAAAAAAGAAGAAGACATTTGTGTTTTATTTGTAATGCATTTAAGTTTTTAGTACTTTGGTTTGTAATACTTGTTGGCCTTACAAGGCTTAAAATCTTGTTATCTTGTTTTGATGCTAATAAACAAGTGAAATTTAATGTATTTGTGTGAGTAATGATATTTCAGGGTTCATATATGTGAAAGTAAGGTCAAAGTGCCCACAAGGATCAAATATGATGGAAGCAAGGTCAAAGTGCTCACAAGGATCAAATGAAGCTTAAATGAGCCAAGACATGAATTACTTGTTGAAGAACATGAGGACATGAATAAGTTGTTGAAAGCTAAGGCATATTAAAGTCAAAAGATCCAAAGAAAGGCAAAGTAAGAAAGCTTAAAGAATATGGAAGCTTAAAGAAAAGATGGATTCAATCCAAGGACAAAGCATGAAAACTCAAGAACTTAGAATGTTAATATTTTAGAAGTCTCATGTAAGTGCTTTAATGTTTAAAATATCGTTTGAAATATTTTGAAACTCTTAGATTGACTTCTTAGACCTAGATACTTTTTAAAGTATCTGAATAATATTTTTATAAGGTCAAAAATTATTTTAAAATGGTTAAAATCATTTTTGGAATAAAGAGCACCAAAAAGAGTTTTTTTCCCAAATACTGTCAGTTTGTATATAGCCGCATTAAGGTGAATGTTTCTCTATCAAACACTCATTATTTTAAAGCGTAGTAAACATGAAAGTTGTAGAATTTTCTCTTAGATTTATTTTGACACCAAGAACACCTAATTTGGAGTAATACAAAAAAAGTTATGGCCAAAACACTGAAATGGGGTCATTGTTGTCAAACATTTAAAAACTATTCAACGAGCAAATTTTTAAAATTCTAATGTTTTAAATTATAGCCGTTTGAACCTTAAATATTCTAATAAATAGGGAAATTCTTTAAGGAAAATTTTGCAAGTTTGAAAGCCTATAAATACATGGTTTTGCAAAATAAATAAAAATTCTAAGAATTGAAAAATCTGTTTTGAGGAGCTGAAAGTACTCTTGTTCTTCCTAAGTTCTCTTGCTCACTCATTGAAAAATTCTTTTTCTGAGAATTCTGAAGTGCTGATCCTTCTTCCTTTGAATTCCTACTGCTAATCCTCTTCTAATAAGGATATTGGTGAATTCTACACTTGAGCTTCATTCTATTTCCTATTGATATTTTACATTTAAGTATATAGTGCTGAAATTGTACTAACTTGCTCTTTGAGAGAGTATACTTGTACGCAGATTTTATCTTATGTTTCTTGCAGTTCATTGACGTTCCAAGGTGTTTGGATCGTTGGCTAAGCAAGGGGATATTGCTTAGAGAGGCGGACTCTAGCCTATGTAAGGAGTGACCGAACGAGGGAATATCGTTTGGAGAAGGTAGGCTCTAGACTTAACCAAGGAATGTTATAATCGGTTTTGTTCCACCCATCAACGGAATAGGTGAATCCTTTGGTGGTTTGCCAAAGGCGAGGATGTAGGCTGGGTATAAGCCAAATCTCGTAAAAATCTCCATCTCACTCTCTCTTTCCCTTTTCTTTATTTTCAGTACATATGTAAATTGCGTGGATGATTTAAATTGAAAATCAAATATACTACGCATATTTGGAAATCAAGTAAACTTAAAGATTAATTTTGATTTGGGTTGCGGAAACCAAAAGGGAGTACGTTGGTGAAACCATATCTTGCGGAAACCATAGGGGAGTACGTTTCGTGGTTAAAGACTTAAAGATAAATTAACTGAAAGTTTATTTGAGTTTTGAATATTTGGAAAGAGTGATTGAATGTTGTATTGAACATCATATTAAGCAAATCCATATATACAAGGCTTGATTAAAATTTATATCTAGGGCTGACTACAAAAGCTTTATTGTGTTTGTGAAAGGATTGTTGAATATTAAATTACATTCTTCACAAAGTTTTCAAATTCATAATCATGGGGCTTATATAAACAAACAAACAATCTCAAGATCTAATATTACCAAAGTGCTAAATACCTTATATCTTGGTTTGGTTGTTTGATGTTTAACTTGTACTTGGCAAATAAATTGATTGTTTGGTTTGAAGATTGTGTTTAATTGATTGGTTGTTTAATTGTGTTATTGATTGGATAAAAGAACTAAGTTCTTGTGTGATTGGTGAAATTAAACAAATAAGTTAAATAATTGGTTAAGTGTCTAAAGAAGTTAAGGATTCTTAAAATAAGTTAAAAGAAATTTTTAAAAGCCAATTCACCCCCCTTCTTGGGAAGCTATTCCTAATTTCAATACTGCATGAATCTGCGTGATATAAATTGAATGTTTAGACAGGACTATAGATTGACCATAGGGAAGTTAAATTTCGGTCGACCGACGCCAAGTTTTTGGCCTTAGAAGGACCTTAGGTTCCTACACTTAAGTGCACAAAGTCCTAACATAGTTCTCATATTATCAGGGAAAGATTAGTGCAAAGAAAATGACCTTAGGTAAAAATCAGAAGGCATTCGAGTGATCAAACCTAGCAGTTCAAACTGTCTCGGGCGACCGAACTGTGGAAAAGTCAAAGTGTTGACCTGTGTTCAACAAACCAAACCAAAAATGAACATATCTTCCATGGGTGACCAAACCTATGTTAGGTACCTTTCCCATCAACTCGGCAACCCAAACCTCATGTTTAAAATAGCCTTGGGGGACCAAACTTATCGGTTTGGCAAACCAAACTTCAAACCAGACACCCGAATCATGGATTGAATGAGAATCACCTCTGTTTAGCCAACCGAGCCTTGAATCGGGCACCCGAACTTCAAAAAATACTTTTTTGGTTCTATCTGTTCGGGCGACCGAACCTTAGCTCGGGCACCTGAAACTCTCGGGTTATTTTTATTTTTACCTTGGTAATTAGGGATTAAACTGGGTTAATTTATTAAACTCATTTAAAATCTTTTTAATGATACCAATAGAGTCCCCAATGGTCATAATTTTTAGAAAGTCTATAAATACCCCCTCATTTGCTTTGATTAGCAACTTTGATTAACTCCCCAAACCCTCTCAAATTATTTAGTTAATCAAAGTTCCCCCAAACCATTTTTAATACAAAATCTTTTTCTTTGGGGCAAAATGTGTTAATCTCTCCTACTCTATTTCACTCTCTATTTTTTGAAAATACTTTTGAAAGAGAACATTTTATTTGTGTATTTACTTCTTGCTTTATGCTTTCATAGAAAACGTTTATCTGGTAAGAATCATTTGAAAAATCAAAACCCTGAGTTCTCCAATCATTTGTTGAAAAATATTTTTGGGGGAATATTTTATTAGGGTCCAAATCTTTGTTGTGCATATCATATACACTACTTTTCAAAGATTGAAAACATCATGTTTAGAAAAACACCCTTGCTCTACTAAGCACATTTCATATCATTAGAGAGTGCATTTGTTTGAGCTTTATTGTGTACATTTCTGCTTGTATTTTTTCAAAAGCACTTTCATGTACAAAAATATGTTTTATTGTATGGTTGGGTTCATCCCATAAATTGAACTGGGGAGTCTCAGCCCTGTAAGTGAGACTGGTTCGGTTCAGCCGGAAAATTAAACTAGGAAGTCTTAGCCTCATAAGTGAGACTAGTTCAGCTCAGCCTAGTAATTGAGTTAGGGTTTTCCTTACCCCATAAGGAGAGGATGTAAATGGTTTTTACTGCACCTGTAAGTGAGCAGGTATAGTGGAATCCATGGGGGGTATGCCTAAGGCGGGGATGTAGGCTCGTTTGGTCGAACCTCGATAAAAAATCTCTTCTCTCTCTCTCTCTTTCTCTCTCTCTTATTTAAATTCCTGCACTTAAATTTTAGCATGTGCATGAATTTTTGTTTAATGTCATAATTATTTGCATACACGCATTTGATTTAAATAAGATATACTGCATACGTGTATGTTTACTTTCACTATTAAAATTATTTTACATACATGCGTGTACATTGAATGAGATATGATATGTGGTGAATCAGCATGGTTACGCACTTAAATTGCGTAATTAGGCATTTTAATTCATGCATTGGGGTTTATATTTTTAATTAAATACCTAATTACTCTTAATATTTTAAAACGGTGTCCTATTTATAATATTTGGGTTTTATTGAGTAATTTATGAATTTATGGCATTTTTTTGCATAGGAAAATTATTAGAAGCTAAAACCACTATCAGTTCGTAATTCGTGCAAAATTTTTCCATCTGAACTTCGATTGAGATGATTCAAAATTTTAAAGAAAGATGAAAAGATTATCTACGACTTTTATGTTTCAAGTTTCGAGAGATACGGGTTCTGGGATGGTCGATTTCGGCCTTGTTCGCGGGAAAGTAAAAAAATGAAACAAGAAGCAAAAACAAAAAGAAGAAAAGAAAAAAAAAATAAAATTGATGTGACCTAGCCATGCAGCCAGGTCCAGACCCTCTCGTGGCTGGGTGTAGGGAATCTCCTTTTCCGTTTTTATATTTTTCCTTTGCACCTTCTTCCATTCTACCTCCTTCCTTTCCCTTCTCCATCTCCTTCTCCTTCCTTTCTCTTCTCTTCTCCTTCTTGCCTCAACTCTCTCTCCTCTCTGCCATAGCTGGCAGCCCCCAGGCTACTCTCTTTCCTTCTTCCTCACTTCTTCCCTCCCTTTCCTTCTTCCTTCCTCCCTAACTGTTGCTGTGCCGAACCACCAGCTGCCTTGCCACTGAACTAGTTGCCCCGGTCGCTGCTCCTGTTGCCATCTTCTTCTTCTTCTTCTAAACCACCAGCCGCCTTGCCACTAAACTAGTTTCTCCAGTTGCTGCCCCTGCTGCCATCTTCTTCTTCTTACTCTTTTGCTGCCCTCCCCTACTTGTTGTTGTGGCTGCTGAGAAGTCCAACCCGAGAGCCTGCCTCTGTTGTGCTACTGCTCTTCTTCTTCTCCTTCTTCCTTTTCTTCTTATTCTTCCTCCTCCTCTTCCTATCTTTCTCTTGCTTTCAGTTGCTGCTCCCTACCTGAGCCCAAGTTGCTACCATGCTCATCTTCATTTACTGCTCGTGGCTACCAAGAAGCCATGGGAACTGCCCTTTGCTGTTGCTAAAGGAGACTACCCTGGTGCTGAGTCCTTTCTAGCTGCTACACTACTAATCTGAGGAGTTCCCTACAGCTGCTGCAGCATCTTCACCCACGACCAAGCTTCAAATCCATGGCTTTCTCTCTCTCTTTCTCTCTCTCTCTCTCTCTCTCTCTCTCTCTCTCTCTCTCTCTCTCTCTCTCTCTCTCTCTCTCTCTCTCCCTCTCCCTCTCTCTTTCTTTATTCATGCTTTTGAATATTTGAATGATTCTTGTTAACATTCAGCAACTTTCCTATTAATATTTAATCTTTTAATTTTTTTGTTGGGTTATTATTATAAAAGCTATTTATTTACCTTCTCTTTTTATTCGATTTTGTTGTCTGAGTTAATTTTTGGTTGATTTATTTATTTTTATTCATTGCTAAAGTTTGAATTGATCTCTAAAATTTTATTTTTTTTAAAAAATTTCTTTAGGATTTAAGAATTGTTGGTCCTATTTATTTTAATTCCAGGTTAATTAGGTTCTAGATTTTAATTGTGTTTTAATTACTTGTCAAGGTTGGTTAAAAGTTAATCTTGGGTTGCGTTTTTTATGGCGTTAAAATTCAGGTTTTATTAAACTCCGTTTTTTTAGTGTTCCGTTTATGGTTTAGTTCTTGAAGACTTGGGTTTCTATTTAAGCTTTTGATTGCACTTAATTTAGTTGTTTTTTAAATTTGTGAATGGTTACGTTCTCAGAATTGCATGTTTTAATTAAGTAGGAAGGTTATTGCCTTTATTTTTTAACCCAAAGTTCACGCGTGTTTCAATTCTTGTTTGATTAGACGTAGGATTTCCGTTTCTCGTTATTAAATTCAGTGCATGTTAAGATTAGAATTTAATTTGCATGTTCGTTTAATTTGTCAAAGAAATCTCAAACAATCTTGAAAACCCCAAATCTGAACTAAGTTCAGTAACTTTTTATTTTCGATTGGAAATATGTAAAATTTAAGATTAAACCGCATTCTTGAGGAGACGATCTGGCCTTTGGGCCGAATATTACATGACATAACTCCTGTCCTTATATAGCTTTCGAGCTGCTCATTTTTCTAGTGAGTTAAGTTTTTGACACCATTGTCGGAGAATGTCGGTCTTAATCTCAAATTTGTGTTTTTCTCGTCATTTTAATTAGTCTCATGAAAATGTAAAAGAAAAAAAAAAGAAGGAAAAAAAAAAAGAAAAAAAAAAGAATTGAGCTTTGAAAAAAAATTATGGTTGCACCTGCACCACGCACGCTTATGGATTTTTTGTAGCTTCAATACACCACTGCACAATCTTACACTACTTTACCTAATGATGAACTTAATTTCATGATGCAGTGTAGGAGGAAGTCATTGCTACCTCAGTTTTATTGGACAGAATCTGAGTGCCCTTATCGGCACCTGACGGAGTTCTAGTTGACTTGTAATATTTTTTTTCTCTCATGTTAGAACTGATGAATCTACTAGAATGCATTTATTTCTTGTCTCTTTGAAGGATAGGGTGCAGATGTGGTTTAATTCTTTAAGACCTCACTCTATCTCTAATTGGGCTGATATGAAGTGTGAATTTCTGCATAGGTTTTGCCCCTCACAGGGAACTCAATTTTTGCAGGAATAGATCATTCAGCTTATGTATAAGGGTGACGAGACTTTTCGGGCTTGCTGGGAGAGGTTCAAGGATATGGTAAGTACTTGTCCACATCACGGGTTTGAATCATGGAGGTTAGTTAATTGTTTCTATACAACTCTTATTCTTGATTGCAAGCACTTTGTCCAGACCATGTGCAATGGAGAACTCTTCAACAAGGAACCGGATCAGACACTATCATTCTTTGATTACCTAGTCGAAAGTGTCCAACAATGGAATACACAATACAATCAGCCACCCATGATAGTACAACCTATCAGTACAATTAGTGGTGGAGATACATATGAGCCAACATATTACCCAGACACTGTTCCTCCTCAATATCAGCCACAACAGACCCCTCATAGTTATGCGCTGTCAGGATTTCAATCTAATGCAGCACCTGCTCCACCGAGGATGTTTCTTGAGGATGCTTTCCAGCAGTTCATGTAAATTCAAATCAATTAGTTTACTCAGGATATAAATGAATTATGGGACGCCGCTAATGCGATAAGCACGCTATTGGATATCTTAGAAAAAAGGAAATTTCTGGTGGAACCTCAGCCTAGTCCTCTAGAATATCAGCAGCAACAACAACAAATACATAATGTTTCTCTTGAGACAGCAGAGACCATCATTACTTCGAGAATTTGGAAAGAAGTTCCCCAACCTGGGAGACTTATTGATAGACAACCAGTTGTCCCGGCCCCTGAAGTTACGACTGAGACAGATGAAGTTAGAGAAAAACCATAGGAAGTGGGCATAGAAGTGAAGCAGTTAGTTAATGAGGAGACTGATACTAATAAAGAGTACTAACTTGTGGTAGCTTATCCTTAGAGCTTGGCAGCCATGGAACCATCCCTCCTGACTAGAATAAATGTCAAGAAGTCCAATACTGAAGCAAATCCCCGCAGTGGTAAGATGATTGGTGCACCCGATAAAGAGGGTGAGCAGAATGGTGAATGTTTAACTTCTAGGGAAATAGGTAAAAATTTTAATGCTAATGCTTCTGAAGAACTAAAGGTAACTTTTCCAACAACTTTTCCTCAAAAACTAGTTCATAAAGAAGTAAATTTCCTAGAAAATATGCTGAATAAAGATATTTTCTTGTTAAAACAAGAAAGTTAATCTACATATGTATTGTCTGGTATTTTGAAGAGTATTAATTCATTTGAGGTTGACTTTCGTGCAGGTATGCAGACTGATTCAATGTGGTGGCTCAAATTTGGAGACTCACTAGTTCAATTTATAGACCTACACCCACCATAAGAAATTCCCGCAGAACCTCCACCAGACAAATGTGATGTTTTTCTTTCCCTTTGTTTCATTTTGTTTTACCTTATTTTATTTTTAGTTAATTTTCAGGTACATTTTCTAGTAGTTCAGTTTTTATTTTCCATTACTTCTCCTCCTAGGTACACCCTCCTTCTCCCATGCACAGTTTTTTTATTTCCCCTATGCTTTCACATTGAGGACAATGTTCCACTTTAGTTTTGGGGGGGGGGGGGGGTGAGCATTTGCATGTGACACTGTATACGTATACTTGCTAGGTTTTATATATTAATTTGAAAAAGAAAACAAGAAAGAAAGAAAGAGTATTGAGGATAAACGATTATGCCATGATTAACATTGACATATACCCTTCACATACTTGCATATAACCTAAAAATTACACACTTGGGTCATTTATATGTAATTTCTCTTTATATGACTTTGTAACTCCATGAAGAATTGATTGGTAGTACACTTGTGTTAATCTAGCTATATAAACTCTTGTGTTTACACAACATCTCATAAGACTGAATAGACATATTCACGTGATTCATTGCACTTAGGGTTCCTTGTGAGCACTGAGAGAACACCCGTGGCGACTATGACGCCTTGTGAGATATCCTTAAGCTATTTATCGTCCTTTTGAGTGTTAACATCAAATCAGAGTTTACGAAACTCAGTTCTCTTTTCTTCTGAATGATTCTTTGTACACTATTCTCTGTTTTTAACTTGCTAGGCTAGAGGTGACATCTAGTTGGGAGATAGAAACCTAGGTCTTGTAGCCTACTCAAAATGTGAAGGCTGAACCACCACTAGAAATAAACTTAGTTCATGGACTACTGTTCGAGCTTTAATTTCCATTGATGGTATGCAGACAATAAAAGAAGTGTAATGATTGCCCTAATTGACGAAGAAAAGACAAAAATTGAAGAATGAGCAGAAGAAAGAATAAAACAAACAGAAATGCACATGAAATGAAATGTTAACGTCTGCTCCGCATAAATACCACAAAAAGTTGGGGACACGATGATGTTTTCCACGTATGAAGATTCTTTAGCCGTTTAATAACTTAGATGTATTCATGCCAAGTTTGTGAATAAGTTGATCTAGGGTGGTCTTGGTTGGATATGGCGAGTAGGTGAGAAGATGCTAGGGTGAATTACCCGACACCTCATAGATAAGATAGATCCTTCTTAAACTACTCCACTCCATATACTTAGCGTTTGTTCATTGCAATATACGAGATGTTTGATCGCGACACTCCTCCTCACATATGACGAGAAAACCCATTCGTTTTGAGTGTTTTTAAGAGTTATCCAGTTAGGTCGAGTCAAAACAACTGTTCTTTAGGTGTCCACTGGTATCCTAGGTGTAATGAGTCACACACATCACACACACCTCGAGATTTCATCTGTTTATACTCGAATTTATATGACCGTATTAACTTTGAATTGCACCGCTGGTTAACTTCATGTGAGTATATTATTCTTAATTGTTATATAATGATGAAACTTGCATGAGTAACGTGCTTCCGAGTTGTATGCATTGAATATGAACGAGCTGGTGTGAAACTTGGTTATATTCGTGTATGTGAAACGATATGGTTGTGTTGCACGAGCATTAATTTCATGTTTGCAGGAGTTAGTAATTTTGGATACCGCCCTAAAATTCATTCACGTTATTTGCTAGAGACTAGCAAATGTTAGTTGGGCGGTGTGATTACGCACTTAAACTGCGTAATTAGGAGTTTTAATTCGTGCATTGGGGCTTATATTTTTAATTAAATACCTAATTACTCTCAATATTTTAACACGGTGTCCTATTTATAATATTTGGATTTTATTAAGTAATTTATGAAATTTTGGGATTTTGTTTCATAGGAAAATTATCAGAAGCTAAAACTAGCATCAGTTCGTAATTCGTGTATAATTTTTCCATCCGAACTCTGATTGAGATGATTCGAAATTCTAGAGAAAGAAGAGAAGATTATCTATGATTTCATGTTGCGAGCTTCAAGAGATACGAGCTCTAGGGTTGTTGATTTCAGCCTTGTTCGCGGGAAAGTAAAAAAAAGGAAATAAGAAGCAAAAGCAAAAAGAAGAAAATAAAAAAAAATAAAAAATTTGAAGTGACCCAGCCATGTAGCCGGCTCCGGACCCTCTCGTGGTTAGGCATAGGGAATCTCCTTTCTCCCTATATATTCTTCCTTTGCACCCTCTTCCATTCTACCTCTTTCCCTTCGCTTCTCCTTCTCCTTCCTTTCTCTTCTCTTCTCCCTCTTCCCTTAACTCTCTCTCTTCTCTGCAATAGCCGACAGCCCCCAGGCCACTCTCATTCCTTCTTCCTCATTCTCCTTCCCTTTCTTCCTCTCTTCTTCCCTTCCTCTCCTTCTTCCTTCCTCCTTAACTGGTGCTGTGCCAAACCAGCTGCTGCTTTGCCGCCGAACCAGTTGCTCCGGCCGTTGCCGCTGCTACCATCTTCTTCTTCCTCTTCTGCTACCCTCTCCTACTTGTTGCTATGGCTGCTAAGAAGTCCAACCAGAGAGCCTGCCTCTGCCGTGCTACTGCTATTCTTCTTCATCTTCTTCTTCTTCTTATTCTTCTTCTTCTTCTTCCTCCTCTTTTTTCTTTCTTTCTCTTGCTTTCGGTTGCTGCACCCTGCCCGACCCCAAGTTGTTGCAGTGCTCATCTTCATCTGCTACTCATGGCTACCAAGAAGCCGTGAGAACTACCCTTTGCTGCTACTAAAGGAGACTACCCGCTGTTGAGTCCCTGCCAGTTGCTGCACTGCTAACTCGAGGAGTTCCCTACAGCTACTGCAACATCTTCACGCACGACCAAGCTTCAAATCCATTGCTATCTCTCTCTCTCTCTCTCTCTCTCTCTCTCTCTCTCTCTCTCTCTCTCTCTCTCTCTCTCTCTCTCTCCCTCTCTCTTTCTTTATTCATGCTTTTGAATATTTGAATGATTCTTGTTAACATTTAGCAACTTTCCTATTAAAGTTTTAATCTTTTAATTTTTTTGTTGGGTTATTATTATAAAAACTATTTATTTGCCTTCTCTTTTTATTTGATTTTGTTGTTAGAGTTAATTTTTGGTTGATTTATTTATTTTTATTCATTGCTAAAGTTTGAATTGACCTCTATAAAAAAAAAATTTTTTTGTTTAGGATTTAAGAATTATTGGCCCTATTTATTTTAATTCCAGGTTAATTAGGTTCTAGATTTTAATTGTGTTTTAATTATTTGTCATGGTTGGTTAAGAGTTAATATTGGGTTGCATTTTTTATAGCGTTAAAATTCTTGTTTTATTAAAGTCCATTTTTTTAGTGTTCCATTTATGGTTTAGTTCTTAAAGACTTGGGTTTCTATTTAAGTTTTTGATTGCACTTAATTTAGTTGTTATTTAAATTTGTCATTGGTCGCGTTCTCAGAATTGTGTGTTTTAATTAAGTAGGAAGGTTATTGCATTTAGTTTTTATCCCAAAGTTCACGTGTATTTCAATTCTTGTCTGATTAGACGTAGGATTTCCATTTATCGTTATTAAATTCAGTGCATGTTAGGATTAGGATTTAATTTGCATGTTTGTTTAATTTGTCAAAGAAATCTCAAATAATCCTGAAAACCCTGAATTTGAACTGACTTCACTAACTTTTTATTTTTTGATTGGAAATGCATAAAATTTGAGATTAAACCACATTCCATGAGAAGACGATATGGCCTTTGGGCTAAATATTACACGACAGAAATCCTATACTTGGGATAGCTTTCGAGTTGTTCATTTTTGAGTGAGTCATGATGAAATACTTAATTTAGCCAAAAGTTTTTAAAACGCAATTCACCCCCCATCTTGGGATCACACCGATTCCAATAATTGTATCAGAGCCTCGTTGCAAAAAACTTAATCGCTTATGCTAAAGATCGCCTCAACTTTTCGGTGTATCCCAATTTTGAGGGTCAAGTATTTGCAAATCCTCTCTTGATTTTATTGTGTAGATTTTAAATTTTGAAATTTTGAAAATAATTTTTGTAAAATCAATTGATTGCAGGATTTGGAAAGTATTCGTCAAAGTTATGATATTCCATCCAAAATGTTTTTAAAATGCAAAGTTTCCCAAACCTGAAAATAATTTTGAATTTGCATGACATTGTTTTAATGCATATCATTTGAGTGCGATGCATATCTTTATCTTACGCCTTAACTACTGACATTCTTGCAAACTTTATGTTGTTTCCTATTGCTAAGGATTTTGGGAGCCATTAGTGGTATTGAAAAATTGAGAGAGAAAATGACACCACTCCGTGCTTAAACGATTAAGAAGGAGTAAAACTTAAAGGTATATCTATTCTCCTTCTAATATATTGAATAATTTATAGTATGATTCACATGATATATATTGTGTTTGATTTGTTTGTTGCTGTGAATCATAAGATATTTGTGTTAATTTCATGTCATGATTTGTATGATATATCTTGTATTAAATCTTTGTATGAATCATAATAAATCTTTTATGATAATAGCATGATGTCTTATGAGGAACATCTCAAAGAAATTTTTATATACTCCTAAGTTTTTAAGAAAACATATATAAAGGGGTTGTTATGCTTTGAATGCTTAAATAGTGTATATTGCTTTAATTTTAAACCTATATACACTATTGGCATACTAAGAACCCTAAGAAAATCTAGCCAACATATGACTTTTAATGATCTTATCCAATCTAAGCTTAATATATATACATATATGATTGGTTAATATATGATAATTCTGGCTAGTGCATGCTTATATCATTATCAACTTTTGAATTAAACCTCATAAGCATGTTTAAATAAATCACATTCAAATGGACAAAATGTTTTAATTGTTATAAGATTTTTGATGCTATATATGTCTAAATTTAAAACTCTTGAATATAGCATAATTTGTCCATCACACAAATTTTATGTTTAAGGAATTAATATTATATATATCATATAGCCCTAAATTCACAATGGAACTTAAAGCTCATTCTCATATTTGAAAGTTTTGTTATGCCAAATACTGTTATTGAATATGAAATTCTTTGATTACATAATTGAGGAGGAGCAAATAATTTTTGTTTAAATCTACTGTTGAGCTAAATGCTACTATCCACTGTGTTTGCTAAACACTCTATGATTTGATGGATAATTTATATTTATTTCAACTGCTGAACTACTGGATTGCATGCTTGTACTGAATGCCACCTGCATGGTTGATGCAGTGATGCGAATTGCATGTTGGTAGTAGATATAGGTTCTCACATGCCCTATTTATATTGCGTGCTTGAATCTATCAGGTTTCAGGTCTATGGAAAAATGGAAAAAAATCCAATTTACATACAAAATGCTGCCAAAATTTTGGTAGAATTTTTGAAAGAATGAGTGAATCATAAAAGAATATTAATTTTCATCCTTAGTTATAGGTGCATGCTAAACTATCCGTTGGTGAATGTTAAATTTATAAATGGTATATGCTAAATTGAAAAACATGCACACTCTTCATATTCATTTCCTAGGATGCTAGACAACTAAATAGATTGTACATGTAAAATCCAAACCGCTATGTAAATTGAAGACATGTACACATTATGTTGTCCTATGAGAGACTAGTTCATGGACACCATTTGGTCCAACTCTTTCACTCGGACCCAAATGGTAAAACATCATCCTTGTAATCAAACGTTCCATATTTTGATGATAGTCCATTGACTAAGGAAATTGCATGACTTAGGGGGAGCTTTTCGTCTTGAACACACTCATTGTATTTTGAGTTGTGTCATCATTAGTATTGAACCTTTATTGCATTATCCTTGAGTATAGCCTTGGATGGCTATCATGGTTTTGATTAAAATGCAATATGTCATGTTGTGTGCTAAATGCTTATTATTTGCTACATGCTGAAAATCCTTTGAATGGATGAATTTTTTATGAATGCTCTTAAATGACTATCATCCTTGAACTTAATGCAAGTATGTATACATGCAAATATATAGGGGGAGCTTAAGCCCCACTTTTAGTAAGAATGAATAGGAGCTTAATGCCTATAATATCTTGCATGCTGAGTAATATTTAGAAGGATGAACATGTGGAGTGTGCTTAAATAAAATCCATCCATGAACATTAATGCACTTATGTGCGCTTGAGATTATATCAGGGAGTTTAAGCCCCATCCTTAATACAAGAATAAAAATCACCTGACTCGAGGACTCACACTATTATTGTTTCTACTTTTTGAGTCTAAAGTCCTTCTGGGTACCATGAACATCATATCCTGTCTATGTTGAATTATCTTTGATATGGATTGTTCCTAGTACACATGAACACTGCACATGACTTAAATGTTAAAATTTGGTGCATGTGTGTTTATAAATGGTTTTACTGGTGAACTCAAATCGTTTAACGTATATTTAGTAAAATCTGTTAGGAATGAAAAATAATACTTATACTATTTTCACTCTAAATGACTATTTTAAAATTAAAATCAGTATAAGTAGTTGAAATAAATCTAAGCACGAATTCAAATTGATAGGGGGAGCATCTAAAATTAAATTCCTATCTTGTTATGTTCACCAAAGTTTTGGCTTAGATTTGTGTTAGTTCATTGTGGCATGTGCTTTACTGTAATGTTTTTGTTGAATATCATAAATGAAAATATTTTTTATTTGCCACAGTGTTTTTGGTCTTGCCATATGATCTAGGTTTAATTTGTCTAAATCATTGTGGGATCTATATGGTTAGTTTTTTTGGTTATATTATAGACTGCACTTAAATGCCAAACCAGAAAAACATTTGCTTGCTTCAGGTTAAATTAAAGTTTCTCTTTCAGCAAGCATTGCCCCCAGTTCTTATCTAAAATCATTAGGGGTCATATATTTTATACATATATTTATTTATATACGTTTTTTTTTCTTTCAAATGCAAGAAACGAACTTTCATTGAATACATCTTGTTTCTTACTTGTGTGCTTAAATGCCTATCATGACTTGTGCTTTCTGTATATTAAAATTTTATGTCATGAAATCTTTTAAGGGTGTTATTTTACATAACTGGTTCATGGATTATTCATAAAATGCATGTGAACTAGTTAGACAGTTTTTATGGTCAAACCTATGCCTATTATCATATGTCGTATGCTTTAAACTCAAATCTTTTATGGGTCTTATGATACAATTTAAATTATTATGATTTGAGGATATTTTTGGTTTAATCTTGTTAACATGTCATTTTAATATTTTAAATGACCAGTTATAATCTTTTAGTGTGCTTCATTGCTATAATATTTAAATCAATTGTAAATTTTTTATGTCCAACTGCTATATCACATAGGGGAGAGTTTTTATAAGAAAAATAAAAAAATATTTTCAAAAAGGGGGAGTTCTCTTTGCCAAGTCTGTGATTAAATGATAAAATATTTTCCACTTAGTTTAGCCCTTTTTGCTAATGCCAAAAGGGAGAATTTTAATAAGCAAAATGTTTGTGACCTAAAGGAAGTTTTTTTTTTTTTTTTTTTTTGGGCAAAAACCATAGGGGCAAAATTTTTGAGCTTGTGCTTGAATGCAAACATTAAATGCATGATCATTTGCAATGTCTTCTTTCATGAATATGCCTGAACTTTACTGTTTGTATCTTCCATGCATATTGTTGGGGAGAACCTTTTCAAGCTGTACCTATTTTGCTCTTACGTGTTTGTCATCATAAAAAATGGGGATATTGTTGGCTTTTTTAGTCTGATCTCTGTTTTGATGCTAACAAACACAAGTATCTCTTATGTGTGTGTTTTAGTGTTGAACAGGTATAATTCAGGTCACACATAAGATCAAGGGAACATGGAAGCCAAGGTAGGTCTTAAAGCTCATATTTGGCGTATTCCATGGAGTTAAAGAGCAAAGAAGAAAGAAGAAGACATTTGTGTTTTATTTGTAATGCATTTAAGTTTTTATTAGTTTGATCTGTAATAATGCATGCATTTGCATGATATGAATTGAATGCTCAGACAGAACCATAGATTGACCGTAGGGAAGTCAAATGACCATACAAGGTCGACCGATGCCAAGTTTTTGGCCTTAGATGGACCTTAGGTTTCTACACTTAATTGCACATAGCCCTAACATAGTTCTCATATTATCAGGGAAAGATTAGTGCAAAGAAAATGACCTGAGGTAAAAATCAGAAGGCATTCGAGCGACCGAACTTAGCAGTTCAAATTGCCTCGAGCAACTCAACCGTGGATGAGTCAAAGTGTTGAATTGTGTTTAGCAAACCAAACAAAAAATTAACATATCTTCCATGGGTGACCAAACCTATGTCAGGTACCTTTCCCACCAACTCGGCACCCTAAACCTCACGTTTAAAATAGCCTCAGGCCACCAAACTTATGGGTTTGGCAAACCGAACTTCAAACCAGACACCCAAATCGTGGACTGAATGAGAATCACCTCTGTTCAGCCAAATGAGCCTTGAATCGGACACCCAAACTTCGAAAAACACATTTTTGGTTGAGTCTATTCGGGTGACTAAACCTTAGGTCGGGCACCTGAAATTCTCAGGTTGTTTTTATTTTTGCCTCGATAATTTGGGATTAAACTAGGTTATATTATTAAACTCATTTAAAATCTTTTTAATAATTCCCATAGAGTCGCCAATGGTTATAATTTTTAGAAAGTCTATAAATACCCCCTCATATTCTTTGATTAGCAACTTTGATTAACTCCCCAAACCCTCTCAAATTATTTTGTTAATCAAAGTTCCCCCAAACCATTTTTAATGCAAAATCTTTTCTTTTTTTGGGGCAAAATGTGTTAATCTCTCCTACTCTTTTTCACTCTCTATTTTCTGAAAATACTTTTGAAAGAGAACATTTTATTTGGGCATTTACTTCTTACATTTATGCTTTCATAGAAAACGTTTATCTTGCAAGAATCATTTGAAAAATCAAAACTCTAAGTTCTCCAATCATTTGTTGAAAAATATTTTTGGGAGAATATTTTATTAAGGTCCAAATCTTTGTGCATATCATATATCATTTGTTGAAAAATATTTTTGGGAGAATATTTTATTAAGGGCCAAATCTTTGTTGTGCATATCATATACACTACTTTTCAAAGATTGAAAATATCATGTTTTAAAAAACACCCTTACTCTACTGAGCACGTTTCATGTCGTTAGAGAGTGCATTTGTTTGAGATTTATTGTGTACATTTCTACTTAAATTTTTTCAGAAGCACTTTCATGTACAAAAATATTTTTTATTGAATGGTTGGGTTCATCCCATAAATTGAACTGGGGAGTCTCAGCCATGTAAGTGAGAACGGTTTTGTTCAGCCCGAAAATTGAACTGGGGAGTCCAGCCCCATAAGTGAGACTAGTTCGGCTTAGCCTAGTAATTGAGTTGGGGTTTTCCTCACCCTGTAAAGAGAGGATGTAAATGGTTTCTACTCCTTTAGTAAGCGAACAGGACGTAGGTTGGTTTGGCCGAACCTCGATAATAAATCTTGTGTGTGTGTGTGTGTCTCTCTATCTTATTTAAATTCCTGCACTTAAATTTTAGCATGTGTATGAATGTTTGTTTAATGTCATAATTATTTGCATACACGCATTTGATTTAAATAAGATATACTGTGTACAAATATGTTTACTTTCACCATCAAAATTATTTTACATACACGCGTGTACATTGAATGGGATATGATATGTGGTGAATTGGCGAAATGCTTAATTTATCCAAAAAATTTTAAAACCCAATTCACCACCCTCTTGGGATCACACCAATTCCAAAAAATACTTACTTAATTTATCCCTTACTTTGCTTACTGAGAAACCCACAAAATATTCCACACTTACACTCATGTGTTCCCCAACTCAACACCCTGAAATTGCATTTTCTCCAAAAAAACTTCAGTATTATTCCACCTAAAGCATTTTACTCAGTGCAGAAATACTAAATACCCTATAAAACTCAAAATACCTAACTTACCTAGATTTTGGGATGGTGCCCAAGTTGGCCTAACCAACGAACTACTCCAGTAGATTTGAAGAGAATCGTTCCAGGAGTAGCGTGGCGGCTTCCGATCATCAAACCGGCGAAGGCTAAAGCTAGAAACTTAGAGAGAATAATGGGGACATGTTTTAGAGAGAAAGAAAGGGTTTCCTAAAAAATTCTTATGCTGAAATCCCAAGTTTGGCATATTTATACAAGCGGCTTCGTCAACGGGACACGTCACCTCGTCGATGAATCCAGGAAGGAATTTTGTCGATGAACTCCTAACTTTCGTCGATGAATTTTAGGCTCTGCTATAACCTCTCTTAGTATTTTCCCATCGATGAGACACGTGGCTTTGTGAATGAAGTAAAGAAGGTGGTTCGTCGATGAAGAGAACAAATTCGTCGATGAACTTTGCTTAATTTCCTTTAAATTTATCCTTCTTCCCAATTATTTAATTATTAAAATTTTTGGATCTTTACACACTAGGATTAGATTTACTAGTTAATAATGTCAATAGGCTTGGGAGGTGGTTTAGGTTCAAAATGTAGAATATTAGTATACACATCGTCTTCCAAATGGACAAGGCATTCTTGATTGGTAAATAATTCTAAATGCTCAACTCATGCTTAAAGAAAAAACATCTTAAGTTAAGCAACTGTTGTCCATGGCACAAAAATGAGCCTTAGGGATCCATCCTATTCTATATATTTTTAACCCTAATCTCATTAGTCGAAGCTTGAATCAAAGTTTAATCATCACTCTAGGCTTATAGCATTATTGATCATAAATGACTAATATATATTGAGTGCTCTTGAACTATTCTGTTTGGACTTATCCACTTCCATGAAAATATTTTGAATCATGTCCACTCATTCTAAATACTTTATTGAACTAAATGATAATTTAATTGTTAAGAGTATTTACTCTTTTTCGCTTCATAAGCTCTCAAACATTAAATCAAATCCATCAGAGCTTCATTTCCTTCGTGATGAGTTGAATGGCTAAGTAGGTTGCAACAGGTCTCAATCTAGATGAATGTATAAAATTCAAGTAGATCTATGCACGCGCATTTCAAATTGAAAGCCATTCCAACTTGTGCCTCTCACAAGCATTGAGATTCATAAAAAAAGAGGCAGACATAGGCTTATTACCTAAATGAATACTCATTGTGACTTGTTGGTCCTCTAAGCCTAAGCATATTTAGCCAAGATTAAATCATGAAAAATCTAAAATACTTGGCTAAGTAATTAGAAAAATGAAAAAGGCACAAAATGGATTAGCGCATAACTTTGGGGAAGCATTTCACTTTCATGGACATAACAAATTAAATGCTCTCATAATTGTATTTTATGTCTACATGCCTTATGAGATCTGAACTATGGCTAACTATCCATTTGTCATTTAGTGTTCATGTTATCTTAATGGATGGTATATATTTTATATATTACATGATTGGTTTTTGAGCTACTTAATTGCATGCTTGTGTTGAATACCTCCTGCATGGCGGATGCAGTGGATGTGAATTGCATGCTGGTAGTGGATATAGGTTCTTATGTGCCTTGAAATAAATTATAAATTGCTTATTTAAACCTATCAGGTACATATTTTATGAAAAATTTTTCGATTTACAAACGGCATGCTGCCGAATTTTCACTAGAATTTTCCCAAGTAAAACCTTGTCCCAAGATGATTATAATAAAATGAAAGTTAAAATATTTTTGAAAGGATGTGTGAAAATTAATTGAATAATTAAATTTCATCCTAACGTAATCATCTGATAGTTAGAGGAACTTAGTTCCATCCCTAGAGAAAGAGCATAAAGAACTCATATGCATCATGTTTTGATTTTTTTTTTTTTTTGAATATTGAGGCTTTTCTAAGAACCCTGAACACCATATCCTGCTCTTAAAGCTATATATTTAGATATGGATTGTTCTTGATTGTAAACATAAATTCATGCCTTAATATATCTTTTCTGATGCATGTGTAATCCATAAGGATAACTATAAAAGAGTAAATTTATCTTTACTAGTATATTTATTTTAAGAGATTTAAAATGAAGGCTTATACTACTTAGCATAATAAAGTTAATCTTTAATCGGTATAAGCAGTTTATTGTATATAAGTTAGAATTCAAATTGATAGGGGGAGCATCCAAAAATTAAAATGCCTTTCTTGTTATGCTCCTAAATACTTTTAGCTTAGATCTGTTTTGAATCAAGTGTGGTATGTGCTTAAATGTAATGACCTTCTTAAAAATCTTAAGTTGATATATGTTGTTTTTGCCACAATCACATGTGTCGCCATATGATCTTGCATTTGATTAATTACATTTTTAGGATCTATATGGTCGACCTTTTCTGGTTATATTTTAGTATGTGCTTAATTGACAAATCAGAAAATTTGTGCTTATTTGATCTTTAAAGTTTCTTTTTCAGTAAGCACACTCCCAGTATCTCTTAACAACAATTGGTATCCTAAGGGGGTTATATATTTATTATTATATACATATATATATATATACAATTTAATATATATATATATATATATATTTTTTAAATTGCATAACTGGTTCGATAACTACACATGAAAATGCATACGAACTAGTTAGACTGTTTTATGCTAAAACCTTCTATCCGTTATCATATGTCGTGTGCTTTAAACTCATATTTTTCACGGGTCTTATGATATGTTTCAATTGCAACAGTTTGTATATATTTATGGCCTAACCTTGTTTTCATATCATTTAAATCATTTAAATGACCAATTATATTGTTTGTGTGCGTAATTGCTATATCTCATACTTTACGAGGTTATCTTTGTCATTCATTTTGTATTGTATGACTATTCTATCAATTGAATGATTGAAAGTTATTCTTCTATTTTATGTTTTGATCATACTAGATTGTTTGAGTTGATTATTGTGGATAGTTTCTATCTAGAACTCAAATAGATCATCTCTATACAGGTATTTTTGGGAAATGCTTAATTTTCAAACAGTATGCTGCCAAAATTTTATAAAACTTTCCCAATCATAACTTCTATTCAAATGATTCATACTCAATGCCTATGACTATGTGTTTTATTTATGTCATAACCCTTTTTTTGTTTCCAAAAGGGGGAGAAGAGGGAAAAATTGGTTATTTGAAAAATGTTTGCACTGTTAAATCTTTAACATTATGCATATTGACAGGGGGAGCCTTTCAAGGCTATACCTACTTTTACATGGTGTATTTGTCATCATCAAAAAAAGGGAGAAGGTTAACCTTATAGGTTATACTTGATTTTGATAATGACAAATATTCAGGTATTTAATGTCTATCAAATTTGTGTGTAGGTCCATATGAGCATATCACTCGATGGAATATGAAGACTCCAAGTCGAAAGACCTAGAAGAATTCTTTTTTATTATAATCTATATTAATTTGGGTCTGTAATAATAACATAGGAAAAAGGTGTGTAATAATCCCTGCATATCATGCATGTAAGTTCTAATAAGCTCAAAAGAACTTAGAAAGAGCTTAGGTCCATGCACAAGCATATAAGATGACCCTAAAATCACTTATAATATCAGGGGAATTAGTTGAAGTGAGAATGGAATTATAGGGCAAAACTGTGAGGTTTCGGGCGACCAAACCGCAGGTGTTCAACACACCTTGGGCGACCGAACCCTTAACGACTCAAAATGTTGACTTTGGCTTCGAGCGATCGAACCATTTTAAATGTAACGTCCACAGGTGACCGAACCTTGTTTTTAACTTTTCCCACCAACTTGGCAGCCCGAACTTCACTTTCAAAATTTCCTTGGGCTACTGAACACATGGGTTTAGCAAACCGAACTCAGGTTTGGGCACCCGAATCGAGGACAGTGTGGGAATCACCTATGGTCACCCAATCGAACCTTGACTCGGGCACTCGAACTTCAAAAAATAGCTTTTTTTATTGAGTCTGTTCGGGTAACCGAACCATGGTTCTGCCACCCTAAACTCTCAGGTTGTTTTATATTTTTACTGCAGTTAAGAAAGTTAAATAGGGTTATTTTTGCTAAACCTTTTTAAAATAAATTTAAGAATACCCTATATGTCCTTAAAGGTTATAATTTTGACCTATTCTATACATATGGGTTCGTTTGCAAGGATTAGCCAATAGTTAGCAACTTGATTAGTGAGAAATCCTCTGAAGAATTCCAAGGCCTATATTTTCCATACTAATCTCAAATACTCCCAAATACTCTCCTACTTCACATTCCTTGATTATTCAAGCCTAGAGATAGAGTTTAAATTAGTTGTGCTTCATTCTAAATAGCCCTATACTCTCATTTGATATTTACTTTACTTGATTTTTGTCTTGAGAGTTTGGCTAGAGTTCTTCCCACTAATTTAAATAAATAAATCTTATGTGGGAAAACTCATTTGCTTTAGGGTCTTTGCATTGATATTTCAAGATTCTTTAACCATTCTTTTTGTGCGTAAAATATTTTACAAAGCTTGATTTCAAACAACTCTCGTGCTTGATATATTTGAGAAAATATTTGTGAGTTCATTTGAATATTATTGCTAGTATCTTTGAAACACTAATATGATATTGAGATTTGATATACTTTAGTTTCAAAAATTAGCTTGTTTGAACACTCTTGTGCTTATATGATATTACACATTATATTAAGTGTTGATTGCACACATTCACACCATTAAGCTTATTGTTCTTACATGATTGGTGTACATTTATTATACTGTGCTCTATTGTAGCACATATCTACTTATATAAAAAGCGTTTGTTTGTAGGAAAATTTTCATATTTATTGTATGCTAGGTGTGGGTCTGAGGAGGGTGACTAGCCCTTTTGAATAGTCCTATGTTAGCTTAGACCTAGTTAGGAAAGCTAGGTGCACCATCTTGGTAAGGTGCGGTTGTAGGTTGAGGTCAGCCTCGTAAATTGACCTGGTTGTAACCGATGCTGCTCCACAGCATTAGTGGAATCCTTGTGCTAGTGAGCCAAAGCGGGAACGTAGGCAGTATTGGCCGAACTCTGATAACATATCGTGTGTGTATTTTATCTTTCCATAATTTATTTACCGCACGTGTATGTTATATTGTGAATGCTACGCATGATTTAATTTCCACATATCATTATCTGTGCAATTGGTGTATGATTAGAAAGACCATAGGTTGTGTTATACATTTATCTGGTTTAACCTAGGAAGAAAGTTTAAAATTCCAATTCACTCCCCTCTTGGGATTGCACCAAAGCTAGCAACTTTGATTGAAAATAGCCTAAATAAATTTAAGAGAAAAATTTGTCCAATTAAAGTTGTTAATCAAACTTATGGAAGGGGTATATATAGACTTCTGGAAAATATGACCTTTAAGGGATGCGCTCGGTATTTTAAAATTGTTTAATTAAAAAATTAAACGTGTTTAAGTGCTTAAAATTATCGAAACTCGAGAGGTTCTGTCGACCGGTCTAAACATTTGTTGGCTGTCATCTCACAGCATATTTTGAATTTCAAAAGGGTTCGGTTGGTCGAGCAAGGGGCCAGTTGGCCGAGCAAAGGGCAATTTCCCTTTCTTCGTGGATTCGGTCAACATGCCAAATGGCAGGTCGGTCGAGCTTTCAAGGCCGATCGGTTGAGTTTGATTTTGAACTAAAAAGTTTGGTCAACCGGGGAAGATAGAAAGGTCAAATTCTTGGGTTGGTCGACCGTCGATGCTATGTTCAAATTAGGGTTGGTCAGCCAAGGCTTAGTCAACTATTTGACTTCTGCTCTATGGTGTGGTCGGTCGACCATGGTGATTTAAACATCAATGGGTCAGTCGATCGAGGCTATTTAAAAACTCAATTTTGGCCCTATTTTGACCCTAAATTATTTCTAAATATTTTTTATAATTTTAGTCTTTTAGAAAAAAAGGTTTGTCTTTTTGAAAGGTAAAGTCTCCTAACATCAAACTATAGCCATCTGAGCATTCAACCATATCATGCAGATGCATGCATTATTACATACCAAGTAATAAATTAAAATTTAAATGTGATACAAATTAAATCAAAATGTCTTCTTCTTCTTTCCTCTTCTGACTTCATGGAATGCGTCTGATCATATGAGCCTTATGCGTCTTTATGGTTTCCATTTTCAGTTCCCTTATGTGTTTGTTGAATAGTATACCTATTCACATGCTAAGCACACACATAAGATCCTTGTGCTTTGTCAGCATCAAAACAGGGATCGAATTCAAAAAGTCAACAATCTCTCATTTTTTGATGATGAAAAACGTATCAGAGCAAAATGCGTTAAGCCTGAAAAGGCTCCCCCTAAGAATATGCGTGATTTAAAAAATAAACAGTAAAGCTCAAGCATGTTGAGAAAGGAGACATTACAAATAATCATGTATTTAAATTTTTGTGTTAAAGCACAAGCTTAGATATTTGCCCCTATATTTTTTGCTTTAAAAAAACTGATACAGTTCTCCCCCTTTTGGCATCAGCAAAAAGTGCTAAACTAAGTATAAAACAATTTGATCATTTAAAAATAGACTTAGCTGAGAACACCCTTTTTTTAAAAAAAAAAAAAAAAAATCAATTTTCTTAGAAAACTCTCCCTCTTTTTGGTATAAGATTTGGGCATAGAAGTTTTAGAACCGTTTGAAAAGTATTTGACAATTTTGCATGCAAAACAGTTTAACTGGTCATTTAAAAAAATGACATAATGAACAAAGGCAGACTAAAAATATACACAAACCATTGCAATTCAAGCATTTCATAAGACCCGCAAAAAAAAAAAAAAAAAAAAAAGGAATTTAAGGTATGTGGTATATAAAGAATATGTTTGAGTATAAAATTGGTCTAACTAGTTCACATGCATTTTATGTATAATCAATGAACCACTTATGCAACACTCTTAAAAAAATTGATATATATATATATATATATATATATATATTTCATGGCATAACATTTTAAAACAAGATAGCACAAGTCATGAAGCATTTCAACACACAAGCAAGAAACAAGATATATTCCATATAAGTTCATTTCTTGCTTTAAAAATATGTAAAATAAAATAAATAATGATGTAAAAATTATTTTTGTGTGTGTGTGTGTGTGTCTATATATGTTGTTTATGGTATGGCTCTTATACTTGGAGTCTCATAAACAAGGGAAGGAAGAAGAACATGGAGAGGCTGCATAGCAGGGACTTATCGATGAGTGCCCTAAGCTCATTGATGAGTAGATACCGAGATCTAGAATTTCTCAAAATTGAAGACTCGTCAACGAGAGTATGGACACGTCGACGAGTGGTGTTCTTCAGATCGTCAACGAATCCTTGTACTCATTAACAAGTGTCACCTGGGCTACGAAGAGAAATTCAAAATTTGAATTTCGACATTATAGTAGTTGGGTATTTGGAGGGAAACCTCTGAGAGACTTCTATTTATGTACTTCTAAATGTATTTTGTATATAGAGAACTTTGTAAGACTAGTGTATTGTTGTTCTTCACATTATAGTGAATATTGAGTGTCATTTGCTTTATTCTTATGTGATAAATTGTTGTTTCTTATCCATATTGGTTGTGTGTTGTTAAGGCTTGGTGATTTGTTGCAAGTTTACATCTTCTGTTGTGTGTGTGTGTGTGTGTATCCTATACTCAATTCAAATCACTTCAAACTGGTATCAGAGCGACTGTAGTCATGGCATCAGGATCATATTCTGCAAGATTTGACGTTGTCAAATTTGATGGAATCAAAAACTTTGGTTTGTGGTAAAGAAGAGTAAAGGATATTCTTGTGCAACATGGAATAACTAAGGCTCTACTTGGTGTTCAACCAGTTGGAATGGATGAGGTAACATGGAGAGAATTGGAAGCAAAGGTTGTTTCTACAGTACACTTGTGTTTGGCCAATGAAGTTCTGTATCATGTGATGGAGGAGGATTCTCTAGTGGCTATGTGGCGAAAGCTTGAAAGTCGGTATATGTCTAAATCCTTGTCAAATAAACTTTTTCTTAAGCAAAGATTGTATTGGCTTAAGATGGTCGAGGGTTCGGATTTGAACCAACATATCAACATTTTTAATCAAATTGTGAGTGATTTGGCACATGTTAATGTAACATTCGATGAGGAAGATAAAGCATTGATGCTATTAAATTCCCCTCCTACGTCTCAAACTTATGAAAATTTGGTTACAACTCTTACATGAGGCAAAGATAATCTGAATTTGGAAGAAGTGACAAGTGCATTGCTTGGTTTTCATCAAAGAATGGTGATTATCAATGAAGCTTCACATGGTGAAGGATTTATTGTAAAAGGTAATCAAGAACATGGGAGATGTAAGTCCCAAGGCAAATCTTGGTTGCAATCTGGGAAGAAGAAGAAGGACGTGAAATGCTTTAAGTGCGGTTAGATACATATGATCTTGGAGTTTCTTCTAGCTTCCAAGTGCCTTGATCTTATGTGTGCTGAAATTTAGACTTGTTCACATGCTTAAACACAAATAAGATACTGGTGCTTTGTCAGCATCAAAATAAAGATCAGACTCAAAAAGTCAACAAGTGAACATTAGTGGAATCTTATTGCTTGTGAGCTTGAGGCGGGGACGTAGGCAGTATTGGCCAAACCACGATAACATATTTTGTGTCATCTCTCGATTTTGTTTCTGCACTTTCAATTCTGCACATATATGCTAGTACTTGAACTGCTATGAATGTTTTAAATGCTTTAAATATTTGCATACATATTTATTTGGTTAATACTAAGCCTACTATATTTTTCTTGATCATTTGCTCAGTTTTATATTATTGGGTAATTGGCATTCATTTAGACAGACCTTAGGTTGTGAAAATATTGAACTATGATTTGGACCAAACCTATGGGAAATTTTTAATACCCAATTCACCCCTATCTTGGAAATACACCAATTCCAACAGCCAAACAAAGGGCAATTTCCCTTTCTTTGTGGATTCGGTTGGCTGGCCAAATGGCCGATTGGCCAAGCTTTCAAGGCCAGTCGGCTGAGACTGATTTTGAACTAAAACGTTCGTTTGGCAAGAGAAGGTAGAAAGGTCAAGTTCTTGAGTCGGTCGATCGTCGACGCTATGTTCAAATTAGGGTTGGTTGGCGGAGGCTTAGTAAACTATTTGACTTATGGCCTATGGTGGGGTCAGTCGACCGTGGTGATTTAAACGTCAATGGGTTGGTCGACTGGGGCTATTTAAAAACTCAATTTTGGCCTTATTTTGACCCTAAATTATTTCTAAATATTTTGTATGATTTTAGTCTTTTAGAAAAAGGTTTGTCTTTAAAAGGTAAAGTATCCTAAGGTCAAACTATGGTCATCTGAGAATTCAACCATATCATGTAGATGCATGCATTATTACAAACCAAGTAATAAATTAAAATTTAAATGCGATACAAATTAAATCAAAATATTTTCTTCTTCTTCTTCTTCCCTCTTTTGACTTCATGGAATGCGCCACATCATATGAGCTTTATGCGTCTTTATCGCTTCCATTTTCAATCCCTTATGTGTGTGTTGAATAATATACTTGTTCACATGCTAAATGCTATGATATGGATCGTATAATGAAGATGCACAGTAGAATAATCAACAAGAAAAAAAAAATAACACAGCCAAATAAGCACAGCAACACAAAGATTTACGTGGTTTGGCAAAGCCTACATCCACAGAAGCAAAAGGCACACAAATTTCACTATGGAAATCACAATGTACACAATATACTTTAATAATGATCACACACTCTCTCAAAATATGCCCAGATGAAATATATAGAATTTCCTTGGAGGTTTCCCCCATGTTTGCCCAACCACCCAACGTTCAAAATTCAAAAATTCAAACAAACTGCCACAGCCTAGGCGCCCCTCGTCGATGAACATAGTAGCTTCGTTGACGAAACCAAGAAGAACCTTCATTGACAAATATAGGGCTCTCATCCATGAAGCCAAAAGTCTTAAATTTCCTACTCTCAGTAATTATTCGTGGATGAGCGTTAGAGCCTTCGTTGACAAACCTCTGCTGTTCCCTCGTCGACGAGCATAGGCCCTTCATCAATGAGCCCCATCATGTTTTTTCCTCCTTCCTTCATTGCTTATCAAAAAAAAAAAAAAAAAGTATAAGAGCCACAAATAACAATCTCTACCTTGGCGATTATACACCCCTCAGGAGAATCTCAAAAACATGAAGTGCTTCACTTCAAACATAAAATGTTTGGTTAGGTATGTCTCCCTTCTATCATTTGGAGACATTAAGTATGCAGTGACTCGAAGAATTATGGTATTTAAATAATAAAAGAAAAAGAGAAAGAATATTGTATTTGGAATTTTAATAAGGGTCTCGTTGATGAACATAACACGTTCGTTGATGAACACGCTTGAGGAGACTATCAACGGGGACATGTGTCTCGTTGATGAGAAGATACCGAGAGGTTATATTCATTTCTAAATTTCATCGACGAGGAATAGGTGTTCATCAACGAACTTCCTTCGTGGCCTCGTCGATGAAATGACGTGGCTCGTTAACGAGTGTAGGTGTATAAATAGCCTAAACTCGATTTTTCTGTAGGAAATTTCGTGAAAAATCACTCACTCTCTCCCTCTCTCTCTCTCTCTCTCTCTCTCTCGTTCATCCCTTCCCCCTTCTCTCTAAGATTTTTGGCCGAATTATTACCGATTCGACGATCCAAGGCCACCACGACACTCCTAGGAAAGTTTTCTTTAAGTCTACTAGAGTGGATCATTGGTGGGGCTATCTTGAACTTCATCCCAAATTCAAGGTAAGACTTTTTATTTAGTTTTTTGCTTTCCTACAGTTGTAGAAAATGTAGTACTTGAAACAATACTGAAATTTTGTCCAGAAGGATATTGTTTTCAGGGTGTTGAATGGGGAACAAACCCTGCGGGTGTAAGATTAGACTTTATAGGGGCTTTTTCAGAAATCAGGTAAGGGGATAAACTAACTCAAGATTTTGTGAAAATGTATTTATTATTTTACAGTATTAAATTTAAGATAAATATTTATATAGTAGAATTTTGTTGGGAATAATGCTGTTGATTAGAAATATGAGTAATACCTATTTTGTGTGGCATGAGTAAAATTTACCATGGAAAATTATGATAATAGAATATTATGTTTTTACTGCTTCCAATAAAATGTTAAAATGATACAGAATTTTTATATGATATATCGGCGTACGGGCCAAGGTTTTTTATATGATATATCGGTGTACGAGCTGAAGTTTTTATATGATATGTCGGCGTACGGGCCAAGGGTTTCATATGAAATATTGGCATACGGGCTGAAAGTTTTTATATGATATATTGGCGTACGGGCTGAAGTTTTTATATGATATGTCGGCGTTCGGACCAAGGCTTTTATATGAAATACCGGCATATGGACCGAAGGTTTTATGATATACAATACCGGTGTACGAGCTATGATTTATAAGATACAAAATGTTGGCGTAATGGCCGAAGATTTTACGATATGTTATGCAAAATTATTTGAAGATATTAACTTGACAGTTATTATTATGAATAACCATGTATCATTATTTGGAAACATGTTATATGTTATCAGAACCTAGTTGAGTTGGTTTAGGTTATCACTCAGCATGGTACCATAGCTATATGATCACGATCATGATTATGTTAGTGCTACCGCTTGCCTACGGGGCAATGGGAGATTGGCAGTCGATGTGGTTTATTGTAGGGTAGGCATCCCTCTGGTATACAAACCAAGAGGGGCAGACCCATCATACTTACATACTTTTGCTTTGACTCGGTAGTGGTCGGCCAGCCATTGTTGGGTCCTGCCTTCGGTCCGCACAACCCAGTCATGTGGGGGTAAGACATGACACCAGCCAGCTAACCATCCAGGATGTTTTCTATATACAGTTATATGAGATGAATTATGTATATGGAAATTCGGTATGTTATATCATGTTATGATTATATATGTTTTCCCAGATATGATAAAGATAGTTTTATTAAGTACGTTGATGTATTGTTATATGTATAACACCAAGATACTCATGTTGCCACACACTGATATTAGCTTATTTCCTTTACTGAGAGGTGTCTCACCCAAATTATATAAACATTTTGGGAGCCGCAGTTAGGAAAGTGGATAAAGCTCCGCGGCGTTATGATTCAGCTGTTCTACCTTGTTTGAAGGGTAAGTCTTTTGCTAGGGTTAGACAGATTTTTGGATGACGACCCTAAGACTTGTTTGTGATATTTTGGGTTTTGTGTATTCATATGACAGTTGTTGTAATCTCTGGCATTGTGGTGTATGGTAACTTGGTATGTATATGATTTTACGTTTCCTTTTGCTTAGGAATCTATGTTGTATTATAGGTATTTTCTTGGTACCCATGGGTCCATGTTGATTATGATTTTCTAGAATTATTATATTGAATATTATTATGGGAAAAAATGGTAAAATAAGCAAGTCATTACAGTTTGGTATTAGAGCCTAGGTTGCTAGGTTCTGTAGACTTTAGAGTGCAGTGGAAACGATACCAAAGTATAGGAAAAGGACTTAAGGTTTTGTTTTACAGTCTAGAGGCAGGATTTCCATGGTGGTTTCTGTGTTTTTCCTAGGGTGACGATTTCAAGAAAACCATAGTAAACTATTGTCTGTTTGTGTTCCTAGAATGTAGGAATGGATCTAGAAATAAGGTGACGATTTTAAGATAGGGGATAATGTTAGGCAAGTAAATTGTAAGGATGGGGTCTCTCAATAATGTTTATTGTTTTTTAGGATGGACCTAGGAGGAGGTAGTGCTCATGCGAGCGGTAGTGATGGAGCAGGGCCCTCGAGTGCAAATGGGATTGATTCTGATGCGGTACTACATAGCGTGGCTCAGCAGGTTATGGCTAAGATCGCTAGGAGCTTTAGAGTGCAAGGAGGCCCGTCTGTTAGCCTTAGGTGCACAATAGAGAAGTTTACAAAGATGAATCCTCTAGAATTTTCAAGAGGAGTTGATTCTATAGCCACTGAGAATTGGATGCAGGAGATCGATAAAGTCTTGGTCGTATTACAGCGAACAGAGAAACAAAGGATCCTCTTCGCCACTTATAAATTGACAAGAGAGGCTGAGAGGTGGTGGACTGCTGTGAGACTTTTGGAACAGCAGAGGACGACGCCGATAGCTATGACATGAGACCGATTTAAAGAATTATTCTTTGAAAGATATTTCCCAGCCACTGTCAGGGAAGCCAAAGTGGAACAGTTCTTGAATTTGAAGTAAAGATAGCTTGTATGCGGAGTGGTTTATAGAGCTATCTCGCCTCACTCCGTATATTGTTCCTGATGAGGTAAATAAAGTAAGACAGTTTGAAAGAGGTTTGTGGCGAGGCATATACAAGCAGGTGGTAGTGCTAAAGATACAGGACTTTGCTGAGTTAGTCGACAGAGTAGCCTTGGCTGAGGTTAGTGGGCATATGGATACAGCGGAGTAGGGACAGAAGAAGAGATCTACGTCTTTAGGCTTCCAACAGGGGCCTAGGTAGGGTTAGTGGAGGAGAGGAAACTATGGCAGAGGACAGAGGCAAGAAACTGGAGGTCGTAAGGTTCAAGCGGTGCAGAATTTTCCTGTCTGTCAAACTTGTGGGAGGAGACACTAGGGAGACTGTTGAGTAATGAGAGTTGTCTACTATTACTGCAGTAGACAAGGACATCGGGTATAAGATTGCGCTACACCACCACATATTGCTCCTATTCCCAAACCGTACCGAGGAGGCTATCAAGTGCCACGTGGAGGCCAAAACAGGAATATGGCTCCAGCTAGAGTTTTTGCTTTGACACTGGGTGATGTTGAGATAGCTCGCGACGTGGTGACAAGTATGGTTAACATGTTTTCATTTAAAGTTATTGTATTGTTTGATTCAGGAGCCACACATTTGTTCGTGTTTATGGAGTGTATTAGATTATATGGGCCAGAAACACAGTTGTTAGATACCAAACTGTTAGTAACTACACCAATAGGGTCAGTAGTGAGGTGTAGTAGAGTGCTCCAGGGTTGTCCAATTGATATTCAGGGAAAAATTTTGCCAGCTGATTCGATAATGCTGGACATGCACGGGTTCGATGTAATATTCGGCATGGACTGCTCGGCAGCCAATTACGCCAACATAGACTGTTGCTTGAAAGAAGTAATATTCAAACCTTCGGGAAGACCAGAATTCAGGTTTATAAGGTCATGAGTGCAATCCCCGCCTCAGTTAGTTTCAGCTATTCAAATAAGGAGACTGCTCTTAAGTGGTTGTCAGGGATTCGTGGCCTTTGTGAAGGAAATGACAGGAAATGAATTGAAGCTCACTAGTACACCAGTAGTAGAAGATTTTATGGATGTTTTTACAGATGAATTACCAGGCTTGCCACCTGATCGGGAGGTAGATTTTCCTATTGATCTGCTTCCAGGTACAACATCGATCTCTAAAATACCCTACCGAATGGCACTAAGAGATTTGGTAGAATTAAAGAATCAGTTGCAAGATTTGCTTGATAAGGGTTTTACACGGTCTAGTGTATCTCCGTGGGGAGCCCCAGTATTATTTGTGAAGAAGAAAGACGGGACCCTGAGGATGTGTATAGATTATAGGAAAATTAATAAAGTGAAAATCAAAAACAAGTATCCTCTACCCCGTATAGATGATTTATTTGACCATCTCCAGGGTACACGGGTGTATTCTAAGATTGATCTTAGATCAGGCTATCATCAGGTGAAAGTGAAAGCAGAAGACGTCTTAAAGACAGCTTTCAGGACCAGTATTGGCCACTATGAATTCCTCGTTATGCCATTTGGTCTGACCAATGCTCCTGCTATATTTATGGACTTGATCAATAGAGTCTTCCACCAATATATAGACCAGTTTGTTGTTGTTTTATTGATGATGTACTGGACTATTCGAGGAGCTATTAGGAGCATGAGACACTTTTTAGGTAGGTTTTACAGATGCTCAGGGAAAAGAAGTTATACGCCAAGTTAATCAAATGTGAATTATGGCTCGAGAAGGTTGTGTTTTTGAGGCATGTCATCTCAGGAGATGGAATTTCTGTGGATCCTAGTAAAATTGATGCGGTAATGAATTGGGCTAGACCGAGAAATGTCCAAGAGATCAGAAGTTTCATAGGGCTAGCTGGGTATTACCATCATTTTGTTGAGTGATTCTCGGTGTTATTAGAGCCTCTGACACGAATGACTAGCAAGAATACCAGATTTGAATGGGACGACAGCTGTGAGCAGAGCTTTTAGGAATTGAAGCAAAGGCTTATCACGGCACTAGTGCTAATCATTCTGTAAGGGGGTGAGGGTTATGTTATCTACAGTGATGCGTTCTGGAAGGGACTTGGTTGTGTATTGATGCAGTATGGTAGGGGTGGTAGCGTATGCTTTCAGGCAGTTGAAAGAATATGAAAAGAACTACCCTACCCATGATCTTGAATTGGCTGCAGTAATACATGCATTGAAAATTTGGAGGCATTACATATATGGAAAACGGTGCGAAATCTTCTCTAACCATAAGAGTTTAAAGTACTTTTTCACTCAGAAGGAACTAAACATGAGGTAGAGAAGGTGGTTGGAGCTTATAAAAGATTTTTATTATACTATCGGTTACTTGATTACGCACCGAAACTGCGTAATTGGGCATCTTAACCCGGGCTTTATGGTTTATATTTTTAATTAAATGTCAAAAATTGTCCAATATTTTAATAAAATGCCAAAATCATCATTCTTGAACTTTATTGCACTATTTATGAGAATTTGGTAATTTTTTGTCGCAGGAAAATTCCCGGGAATCAAAACTGACACCTGTTCATATTTTGTGCATAACTTTTCCGTCCAAGCTCTGATCTAGACGATTCAAATTTTTTGGGAAATAGGAAAGGATCATATACAACTTTCATGTTTTGAGTTTTGTGAGATACGGGCTCCAGAAGAGCAAAATTTGCAACGAACAGAGAATTAAAAAAAATGAAAAAATCAAGTTGCCGGGTCAACCCGTTGCAAACGGGTCGGGTTGTTCCACGCCGGGTCATAGGGCTTTTCCCCATCCCCTTTAAATCTTCTCTTTCTCCTTCTTCTTTGGGAGGCAGCCCATGAGGGCTCTGTTCCTCTACTCTTCTTCTTCTTCTTTAATCTTTTCCTGTTTTGTTTCTCTTTTCAGCCTCTCTCCTTTCTCTCCTTCTTCTTCTCTCTTCTTCCTCTTCTTGCTTTGTTTCTCTCTTTACTTAGTTATCTCCATCTCTGTCTCCTTATTTTCTTTTCCCCTCTCTGCTGCTCCCTCTCCGTCCTCCACTGCTGCTGCCCGTGAACATCCTAGCAACACAGCAAAACTTCTACGGCACAGCAACTTCTCCGGCACAGCAACTTCTCTCTGTTTTCAACTCCGTCCAGCCCTCTGCAGCAGCCAGCCAAGCACTCTGCTGCTGCCATAGCAGCAGCCCCTGTTCCAGCAGCCTCTTCACGGCCAATTCCTGCAACTCAGCCCCCGTCGCAGGGTATCTAGCTGCTGCATAGCCCATGGCCTGCCATGGCCTTCTATCTCCTCTGCTCTCTCTCTTTCTCGCTAACTCTCTCTTCTTATTTCTTTCTTTGAAGTATGTTAATTTTTATTTTTTTTCCCTACAGAATTTTATTGGATAACTTAGTTAATTAGTTTTGTTCTCTCCATCTTTCTTCCTCTTACTCTATTTTTTTTATTTGTTATTTAATTAGATGCTCATATTGATATAAGTTAGTTTTTAGTATTTATTTTTTATTGAAGTTATTTCTTTACTCAATTGAAGTTTGGGTTGATTCCAAAATTAAAAAAAAAAAGAATAAAAAAATGTTATTGTTTCGAAGTTTCCCAAAAATCACGTCTCTTTATTGAAGCTTGATTAGTTTAGGTTTTTATTAAAGTTTGTGTTTTGTTTTGTTTTGTTTTTCTCGTGTTTTGTTTTTGTTTAAATCGTTAATAGTTTAATTTTACTTCAAAGTCTTGCTTCGTGTTAAAGGTCCAATTTTTATTGCGCGCGTGTGCGTATTTGATTGAGTTTCCATTGCATACTCTATTTCTTTGTTTGAAGTTGCCATTTTTAATTAGTGCGTGTTTCGATGTTTCCTTAGGTAGATTAGAGTTTCCATTCTTGCATGTTTTAGTTCCATGTTTTAGGTTTCTAGTTTTTATTAACGCGTGTCCCAATGTTTCTTTAAGTAGACGTAGGGTTTTTATTCTTATTTTCTTTTATTTAGTGCATGTTAATTTTAGGGTTTAAATTGCGTGTCATTTAATTTTTCAAAAGTGAAATTGAATCATCTTGAAAAACTCGAATCTGAACTGAGTTTAGTACCTTTTTAATTTCGATTGGAAAAACGTAAAATCTGAGATTAAACGCATTCCCTGAGGAGACGATCTAGCCCTTGGGCTTAATATTACACGACGTAACTCCTATACTTGGGATAGCTTTCGAGCTGCTCATTTTTCAAGTGAGTCATTACCACCCAAGGAAAGAAAACGTGGTAGTTGATGCATTGAGTAGGAAGTCTATGGGACCAGCACTGACAGCTATGGAAATTAAGTGTCCAATAATGATGGATCTGGAGAGACTTGGCATAGAGTTGTTCGAGAGTGGTCCTCAGGTATGTATTGCCAATTTAGTGGTGCAGCCTACACTGTAGGAAATGATTAAAGCTGCTTAGAAAGATGACCTACAATTAGCAGAACTAATGGTCAGAGCACACAGTGGTCAGAGAGAGGAATTTAGTATCACAAATGACGGGGCTTTGCGGTTCCGTTCTAGATTATGTGTTCTTGCTGATGCTGATATCAGAAAGACCATCTTAGAAGAGGCTCACAGATCTTTATACACAATTCATCCAGGTAGCACGAAAATGTATAGGGATTTACGAGAGTCTTATTAGTGGAGTGGTATGAAGAAAGAGATTGCTTAATATGTAGCACAGTGTTTGACGTGCCAGTAGGTAAAAGCTGAGCACCAGAAGCCGGCAGGCTAGTTGCAGCCACTTTTTATCCTAGAGTGGAAATGGGATCATATATCCATGGATTTTGTTTAAGGGCTACCGTCGGCATTGCATGACCAAAATGCAATTTGGGTGATAGTAGATCGTTTGACTAAGACCACCCATTTCCTTCCCATGAAGATCAGCTACTCTATCAATGGACTGGGAGAGATTTATATTCAAGAGATAGTCCATTCTCACGCCTATGTCTATAGTGTCAGATCAAGACCCGCATTTCATATCATGAATTTGGAGAAGCTTTCAGGAAGCTCTAGGGTCTCAGTTACCTTTTAGCACAACATTCCATCCTTAGTCAGAAGGGTAGACTGAGAGGATGATACAAATATTAGAAGATATACTTCAAGCATGTGCGCTGAATTTTGGGGGCAGTGGGACTCAGTTTGTGCTGCTGGTAGAGTTTGCATACAATAATAGTTATCAGGCAAGCATTGACATGGCACCGTTTGAGGCACTTTATGGTAGGAGATTTTTTTCTCCTTTATATTGGGATGAGATGGGTGAGTGGCGAGTTGTGGGGCCAGAGTTAGTACAGCAAGCGTATGATAAGGTTCGATTCATCATAGATAGAATCAGTGTAGCTCAAAGCCGAAAAAAGAGTTACGCCTATAACCGCCGTAGGAAGTTGGAGTTTGATATTGGTGACCATGTGTTTTTGAAAATAGTTTCGTTAAAAGGGGTTATGAGATTTGGGAAGAAAGGTAAACTTAGCCCTAGGTATATTGGCTCGTTTGAGATTCTAGAGAAAATGGGGCCAATTGCCTACAAGTTAGTTTTACCACCTGTGTTGTCCAAGATACATGACGTATTCCACGTTTCCATGTTGAGGAAATACATCCAAGACCCTTCACACATAATCAGTTATGGGGTTCGGTGATTCACTAGTTTTTTAGGAGGTACCAGTACAGATTCTGGACAAAAAAGAGCAAGAATTACATAATAAGAAGATTCCTCTAGTGAAAGTCCTATGGAAGAATCACGCAATAGAAGAAGCATCTTGGGAACTCAAGGAACAGATAATGTAGAAATATCCACATTTATTTAGTGGAGCGCAGTTGGAAGCAGAAAAGTGAAAGTAATTATGTAATGTTTTTTTTGTAGGTTAGTTAGTATATGTAGTAGTTTAGTTAGAAAGTAGTATTTTAGTTTTGGGAGAATTTTTATTTTATATATGTAATCTCCCAAAACTCTAAATGTAACCATGGTATTCCTCTGCCATAAGTGAGGGTAAGTAATAAAATAAGTAGACTATTTGCCTTTAGGGGATGGTGAATTGTATGGATAGCAAATTTCGAGGACAAAATTTTTATAAGGAGGGGAGAATGTAGTGACCCGAAGAATTATGATATTTAAATAATAAAAGAAAGAGAGAAAGGAAATTGCATTTGGAATTTTAATAAGGGTCTCGTCAACGAACACAACACGTTCGTCAACGAACATGCTTGAGGGGATTGTCGACGGGGACACGTGTCTCATTTACAAGAAGATACCGAGATACTATATTTAGTTCTGAATTTCGTCGACGAGGAATAGGTGTTAATCAATGAACTTCCTTTGTGCCTCGTCGACGAAGTGACATGGCTCGTTGACGAGTGCAAGTGTATAAATAGCCTAAACTTGATTTTTCTGCAGGAAATTTCATGAAAAATAACTCTCTCTCTCTCTCTCTCTCTCTCTCTCTCTCTCTCCTCTCTCTCTCTCTCTCTCTCTTTCTTTTGTTCGTCCCTTCCCCCTTCTCTCTAAGATTTTGGGCCGGATTCTTATCGGTTCGACCATACGAGGCCACCACGACACTCTTGGGAAAGTTCTTTTCAAGTCTACTAGAGTGGATTGTTGGTGGGGCTATCTTAAACTTCATCCCAAATTTAGGGTAAAACTTTTTATTTAGTTTTTGGTGTTCCTACAGTTGTAGAAAATGTAGTACTCGAAAAAATACTAAAGTTTTGTTCAGGAGGATATTATTTTCAAGGTGTTGAATGGGGAACCTTATGGGTGTAAGACTAGACTTTATAAGGGCTTTTTCAGAAATCAAGTAAAGGGATAAACTAAGTCAGAATTTTATGAAAAATGTATTTATTATTTTATAGTATTTAATTTCAAATAAATATGTATATAGTAGAATTTGTTGGGAAAAATTTTGTTGATTAGAAATATGAGTAATACCTATTTTGTGTGGCATAAGTAAAATTTACCATGGAAAATAATGATGATAGAATATTATGTTTTTATTGCTTCCAAGAAAATGTTAAAATGATACAGAATTTTTATATGATATATCAGCGTACGGGCTAAGGTTTTTATATGATATATTGGCATACGGGCTGAAATTTTTATATGATATGTTGGCGTACGGGCCGAGGGTTTTATATGAAATACCAGCGTACGAGTCGAAGGTTTTTATATGATATATCGGCGTACGGGCCAAAATTTTTATATGATATGTCGGCGTATAGGCCGAGGGCTTTATATGAAATACCGGCGTACGGGCCAAAGGTTTTATGATATGCAGTACCGGCATACAGGTCGTGATTTATAAAATACAAAATGTTGGCGTAAGGGTCGAAGATTTTATGATATGTTATGCAAAATTGTATGAAGATATTAACTTGATAGTTATTATTATGAATAGTCATGTATCATTATTTGAAAATATGTTATATGTTATCAGAACCTGGTTGGCTTGGTTTAGGCTATCACGAAGCATGGTACCGTGGCTATATGATCACAATCATGATTATGTTAGTGCTACCACTTGCCATACGGGATAGTGGGAGATTGGCAGTCGATGTGGTTTATTGTAGGGCAGGCGTCCCTTTGGTGTACGGATCAGAAGGGACAGCACCATCGTACTTATAGACTTTTGCTTTGACTCGGTAGTGGTTGGCCAGCCATTGTTAGGTCTCGCCTTCAGGCTGCACAACCCAGTCATGTGGAGGTAAGACATGACACCAACCAGCTAACCATCTAGGATTTTTTCTATGTATAGTTATATGAGATAAATTATGTATATGGAAATTCAGTATGTTATATCATGTTATGATTATATATGTTTTCCCAGATATGATACAGACAGTTTTATTAAGTATGTTTATGTACTGTTCTATGTATAACACTAAGATACTCATGTTGCCACACACTGATATTAGCTTATTTCCTCTAGTGAGAGGAGTCTCATCCCAAATTATATAAACATTTTAGGAGCCCCAATTAGAAGAGTGGATAAAGCTCTACAGCGTTAGGATTCAGCTATTCTACCCTATTTGAAGGGTATATCTTTTGCTAGGGTTAGATGGATTTTTGGGTGACGACCCAAGGACTTGTTTGGATATTTTGGGTTGTGTGTATTCATGTGATGATTGTAGTAAACTTTGGTATTGTGTTGTATGGTAACTTGGTATGTATATAATTTTACGTTTCCTGCTGCTTAGGAATCTGTGTTGTATTGTAGGTATTTCCCTGGTACCCATAGGTTTAGGTTGATTATGATTTTCTAGAATTATTATATTGAATATTATTATGGAAAAAAATGGTAAAATAAGCAGGTCGTTACAAAATAATTCCAAGCAATGCTTGAACTTCTCTGAAGTAACTGATTTGGTCAGAATATTTGCTGCATTATCAGATGTGTGAACTTTCTCTAACATAAGTTCACATGAAGCAATCAATTCCCAAACCCTGTGGAACCTCACATAAGTTTGCTTGGTCCTAGCATGGTATATTTGATTCTTTGCCAAGTAAATGACACTCTGACTATCACAATGCAGCACCACACCATCTTACTGTAACCCCAGCTCTTTGACTAGACCAGTAAGCTATAAGGCTTCCTTTGCAGTTTCGGCAACTGTCATATGCTCTGCCTTAGTTGTGGACAATGCAACTAGAGACTGTACCATGGATCTCCAACATACCGGTCCTTTTACAATGGTAAACACATATCCGATTGTAGACCTTCTGTCATCCATATCTCTAGCATAATCTGCATTAACAAACACCATAATTGAAGGACAACCCTGTTGCTTACTGAACATAATGCCATATCCTGATGTACTCCGCAAGTATTTGAGTATCCATTTTATAGCTTCCCAATGTTGTCTTCCTAGATTAGAGAGGAACTTGCTCACCACGCTCACTGCATGAGCTAAATCTGGTCTTGTACATACCAAAACATACATTAAACTCCCCACAACACTAGCATATGGGACCTCTGACATCTCCCGGATTTCCTCATTTGAACTTGGGAAATCTACAGTAGATAATTTGAAATGATTTTCTAAAGGTGTACACACCGGTCTTGCATCAGCCATGCTAAACCTCTCCAACACCTTCTGCACATAACCATCCTAAGATAACCATAATCTCCCTGCAGTCCTGTCATGAAGAATCTCCATCCCAAGTAATTTCTTGGCTGAACCAAGATCCTTCATGTCAATTTCCTTATTGTTGACCCTATGGGTCATATCCTAGTTTTGATAATGATAAATATTCAAGTATTTAATGGCTATCTATTTCATGTGTAAGTTTATATTAGAAGATACATTGATGGCATGTGAAAGCTTGAAGCCTGAAGACCCTGAAGATTATTTGATATTTATATGTTGTAATTTCTATTTGGGTCTGTAATAGTAAATAGGAAAAAGGTCTGTAATATTTAATGCATATCATGCACGTAGGAACTACAAAGCTCAAAGACCTTAGAATGATTGTAAGTCCCTACACAAAATCATAACCTTAGAAAGACCTTAGGGATCAAGGTCAACCGATGCCGAATTTTTTCGGTGTCCTAAAGAAGACCTAGAATGACCTTAGGACCCCCATGTAAGATTATATATATATATATATATGCTCATATG